>NC_056726.1:121922817-121975317 GCF_019279795.1 Protopterus annectens | reverse complement strand
ATAATTTGTATAAAGCAAGAAATGTAAAATAAGAAGAAAGAAAAATGAAATGGATATGGAATTTATGGAATACTTTGTGAGATGTGATGAGACTCAACAATTAACAGTTAAGATAGGAGGAGATGCTAAGAATCACTGTGGTATTGTGGAGGGGAGGCAAACATTTTTAATAGTTAAACTAATACTTTGTTGAAAGCACCTTTTGATTTTATTACAACATTCAATCTTCCTGGGTACACACCTGCCACCAAGAAAGGAGACTTGTTTAACCCAAATAAAAGTTCATGTCCTAGTAGGATTTTTATTTACTCAGTCGCAGAGAGCTACAAAGTATCAAAGGGATCTCTCATTTGAAGGAGTATCTCATCAGAAGGGTACAAAAAAATAATTTCCCACAGCATTATATATGGATGGACACACACACAGACATCAAACAAACAAAGAGAAAATATGGACAAACAGTGATGTGCAAAGAACTGAACATCTCCTCCAAAATTGAAAAAAAAGACAAAAAAAACTGGTCAGGTCAGCTGCCAAGAGACCTGCACCTACACCTACAGAGTTGGAGCAATTTCTGGCAAGTACTGTTTGTGTACTGTATCTCCATATGTCTGGGCTGTAGATGGAAACCTTTTCTTACACAGAAAAACATCCAGGCCTGGCTATAATTTGCAAAACAATACATCAAGTTTCCCAAGGTACATTTACACTTCGCATCACCAAAAGAACACCATCCCCACAGTGAAGCATGGTTGCGGCAGTATCATGCTTTTGGGTTGCTTTTCTTCAGCTGGAACTTGGGCTTTAGTCAAGGTGGAGGGAATTATGAACGGTTCCAAATACCAGTCACTTTTGGCCCAAAACCTTCAGGCATCTGCTAGAAAGCTGAAAATGAAGAGGAATTTCACCTTTCAACATGACAGTGACCCCAAACATATGTCCAAATCATCAAAAGAATGGCTTTACCAGCAGAAAATTAAAGTTTTGGAATGACCCAGCCAGAGCCCAAACCTAAATCGACCTAAATCCAATAGAAAATCTGTGGGTTGACCTGAAGAGGGCTATGCACAAGAGATGCCCTTGCAATCTGACAGATTTGGAGCACTTTTGCAAAGAAGAGTGGGCAAATATTGCCAAGTTAAGATGTGCCATGCTGATAGACTCCTACCCAAGAAGACTGAATGATGTAATTAAATCCAAAGGTGCTTCAACAGAGAATTAGTTTAAGGGTGTGCATACTTATGCAACTAGCTTATTGTACATATTTTATTTTTTATATTTTTTTCCCCTAACAGATTTGTTTTTCAATTGAATTGTACAGGTTATTGGTCACATTAAATGTGGGAAAAGTTTTGAAACGATTTATTGTGGTCTCATTTTTTTAGATCACAAAAACCTGGCATTTTACTAGGGTGTGTAAACTTTTTATATCCACTGTATGAGGAACTGAAGGCAAAAAATAAAGTGGATGGGTTCATGTCTGGTAAATTATGTCTGAGGAGAGGAACCAGACAGGAGTGTCTTCTTTCCCCTTGTTATTTGCGTTATATGTAAAGACATTGGCAAAGAAAATAAGGGACTCAGAAATTCAAGGATGTAATTGGTATGGTCGAGAAATGTTGACTGTATTTGCAGATTCAGGTCTTTTTGAGATTTAAAATTAATGAAGATAAAACAAAGGCTATAGCTGTAAGCTCAGTACCCACTCATGAATTGGTTCAGCAATACCCATATTTATGGGGGCAAGATAAAGTAAAGTATTTAGGAATATGGATTAAAAAGGATTCTGTTGTGGCAGCTATGGATAAACAAAAGATCATACAGAAATAAGAAGCCCTCATTTTTTTATATGGTTTGCAAGGTACAAGTAGTGGAAATGTCATGTAGTTTTATGTACAGGTCAAGCACATTTTTATCAACCAGAGGAGGTGTGTTTAGCAATTAATAAAGAGTTGAATGATTTTATCTGGGAGGGGAAAAGGGCAAGGGTCAAATGGGATTAGTTGATCCTTACAACAAAACAAGGTGGTTTAGGATGATCTGATTTGAAGGGGTATTTTAGAGCTACACAGTTAAGGCTGATATACAGAACGCAAGCAGAAAGCTATAATTCATAGTGGAAAGGTATGATGATGAAACAGTGGGAAATTCAAGAAATAAAGAGGAAGTGAGATTTGGAGGAAGATCCTTAAGGAGAATAATGATAGCCATACAGAATATTAATCAATACAAAAAGAGCAGCACCAAATATATTTGAAGAGAGATACAGACAAAGGAATCCAGACATGGAAAATGCTACAATACAAAAAATAAGTAGACAAAGAGGAAAAGTAGAAAAGAAGATTAGTAATGGAGAAACTGAGGAAAGAGAAACTGAGGTTATGGAGTAGTTGTGAAGTGAAGGATTCAGTGTAGAAAATCTAACTCAGAAAGCACCACAGCAGGATAGAGCAATAGACATCCAGATTAAGGAGGAACCAGTGGAATGGGAAGCAACTGGACAGTTGACATATGCAGATAATTTGGAGCCTTCCTCAAGAAACTAGTATAAATGTTCATTTGAAGCTGGACGGCAAGGGAAGGAAAAGGAAACTGTGCCAACTCTAACGCAGTCAATGTTGAGGAGTAATAGGCCAGTGAATTCCCGTATGACAAAGCAACGGATGACACAGGATGAAATTGAAGAGAATGTTCCACAAGAAAATACTATAGAACTCTCTAGAGAATGCCCGCAGGGAATGGAGAACAAATAATGTGCCCTTGGTTTAGAGGAAAATGAGCTAAGAGAAGAGTTGCTTGATTTAATAGAGATATATAGACATATTAAGATCAATGAAAGAAATAGACTGCAGAAGGTCAGTAAAATCCAAAAAGTTAGAAGTTTGATAAAACAAATTAACACAGTTATTAGGATGTCCATAGAGATCCATGCAATATATCAGAAGTAAACAGGATGTTACTGTGCAGCTAAATTAATACATTTCTACCACAAGAACACAAGGTAGTAAGGGAAAGGAAGGGGAGAAATTGAATACCATCATGGAAGTGTCGGACAGAGAAAACTATAAAGCAATTAAGACAAGAAGTGTCACTGTTAGAAGAATATAGATGAGGGAACAGAGCAGCAAAAATACTCAGAAAGATAAGATGTGATAAAAGCAATGCGTAGTGTTATGGATCAGGATCTGTTTTGCACTATTGCAAATAAACTAAAAATGTCAGCACAGGCAGAAAAACTTAGATGATACACAGATAAATATAGAGGAAGAGTACAAAATAAGCAATTTATTGATGACCCCAAAAAGTTCTATAGAGAATTGGGAAACAAGGCAAAAGAAATTAAAAGACCACCCAAAAAAGAAAAAATAGATGCATTTTGGAGAAATATCTATGAAGAGCCTGTGGAACGTAACAAAGATGCTAAATGGATAGAAGAAGTAAAAGAAAGAATAAGAAGTTCAAAGGTACGGGATATGAAATGGGATGAGGTAATGACTAGAGAGATTGAGATAAAGTTAAGAAAATCCTCCATTTGAAAACCCCAGGCCCAGGTGCAGTACCTAAGTTCTGGCTAAAATATTTACATTTTTGCTTGATGATTTAGCCAGGACTAATAACTATTTATATGGACACCTGAACAGACATCAACCTGGTTAACAACAGGAAAAACAATGCTTTTACTTGAGTGAACCTGCAAGTTATCCCAAAAATTATAGACCAATAACTTGTCTTCTGAAGACGTATAAACAATATATATTGATGCTGACAGTGTTTACTAGTCATTTAGAAGAAAATGCAATCATAGCAATAGAACAAAAGGGTAATAAAAGAAAGTCATGTGGAACAAAGGATAATCTTTTGCTAAATAAAGTCATAATGGAGAACTGTAAAAAGGGGAAGAATCTAAGTATGGCATGGATTGATTACAAAAAAAAATATTTGATAGTATCCCACCCTACACTAATCAGCTACATTACAGTGACCATGAAACAGTGGCAAACCACTTTGCAATTAAGCCATGATAAAGGACAAATTATTATTCCAGGGATAAAAATTCAAAGGGGGATATTCCAGGGTGACTTCCTGTCATCACCGCTGCTATTCTGTCTTGCCCTTAACCCTTTAATTTGTCTACTTAACAGATTAGACCATAGCTGTAATTTGGCTTCTGGAAAACAACAAAGTGTAAAGTCCTCACATCTTCTCTTTGTCAATGATTTAAAATTGTATAGCTCATCAGATAAGGAACTGAAAGCACAACTGCAAGTAGTCAAAATGTTTTCATATGATAAAAGAATGTCATTTGGTCTTGATAAATCTGCGAAAGCAACCTTTAAAGCAGGAAAACTGCAGCACCAAGAAAACATTAGTTTGGGACAAGAATGTGATGTAAACGAACTTGAGCAAGAGGGAGTGTATAAATATTTGGGAATTGATGACAGATCAACAATAAAACATGAACAAATGTAAATAAAACATAGTAAGGGACACTTTAGAAGACTTAAATTAATCCTGAAAACAGGGTTAACATCTAGGAACAAAATTCAAGCTATAAACCAATTTGCTCTTCCTGTCCTAGCTTACAGTTTTGGAGTGACTGACTGGCCCCAAAACGTGTTGGATAGATTAGACAGGAAAACAAAAAGGATGCTTCATGCTCAACAAATGATTTATAAAAATCAGTGCATACCAAGATTATATATCCCTCATTAGAAAGGAAGTGTGCTTCCCTGAAATTGATTACATTTATAGATCTACAGTCGTGGGACTGCCCACATATCTGCTGACCTCACAAAACCCAAACTTAGTGAAAGTTTTGAAAGATGAGGAAAATAAATCTAACATTATTTCCCTGCTTAGTCCTAGTAGAAGCATGTCTGCGTCAAGCTGGAATGGAAATCAAACCAGAAGTAGATAAAACTCAGGCAGAAACATAATGTGCCAAGAAACAAAAGAAAGAATTTAAGGTGAAAGGTCAGATGAGAAGTCAAGAAATGTGGAAAATGCATAAATATTGCAAGTATAGAAAACGTATGGAAGAGCCTCATGTTGATCAGGATTGAACGCAGGAATGGTTAAAGAGAGGTAAAGATGAAAGGTTAATATTGGTGGCCCAAGATAGTGGGCTATGAACACGTTGGTTTGCAAAGTCCATTGAACATGTGGGAGAAAGAGACAAATGTTAAGTTTTGTAAAACAGAATTGGAAACAGACTTGCAACTTATTGCTGGTTGTGACATACTAATGGCAGAAGGATTGTATACTGAAAAGCATAATAATGTGGCAAGACTGTTGCACTGGGGATTATGCAAACAGTACGGTATTGAAGTGGCTGAAAAGCACTGAAAACATGAGCCACAAGGCATCTTAGAAAATGATGAGGTCTACATCACATGAGATCACCCATTGCCAGCAGTTCAAAAGATAGATGTGAGAAAACCAGATATAGTCGTCTATGAAAAGACAACGGTAACACAGATCATTGAAATCGCTACACCCAGTGACTACAGTGTCTTGCGTACAGAGAGACACAAAGTCATAAAATATCAAGATTTGCAGGCAGAAATGAGAGGAATGTGGAAGAAAGATACCCAGACAGTTCCAGTACTAGTAGGAGCAATAGGTCTTCTAAAAAAGAATCTGCAATCGTATTTAGATATGTTACCAGTATGAATGCAGAAGGAGTCATTACTGGACACATTGCAGGTGGTGGGAAGAGCACTTTTGGCTGACATCAAAGATTGAAACAATACTAATTTCATGAACTTTAATCGTACTTTGACTTAGGAATGCAGTCCATTCCGGTCATGGTGAACCCAAAAGATTTGGAGAAATTAAAAATTGAAAAATATAGTCATAAAGTAGTCAAAAGTATTCTAAGAAGTAAGCCACACAAGAATGGAGAAAGGAGATTTTGCTGATAGGGATGCCTGCAACTATAGGTACAGAATATAGGCAAGAGGAAGCTGGAATTTACTGGAGAAAATGAAAAAGGAACCAAGATTTTTGGAGCAAATCACTAGAGAGGGAAAGGTAGTGTAATGGCAAGAGACCAAGAGGACATTTTAACCGCATGCCAGAGACTTGTCTTTCCTATCAGGGATTAATATCCACATACAGGCAAAGAGAAAGGGACAAGGGAATCCTTAGTGAAAGACCTGCTCTGGCAGAATTCTTAGTTGAATCTAGAACAGACCTGCTTTTAAAAAAGGAATAATTAGTAGGGTATATAAAATAGTGCACAATAATTGTAAGAAATCAATTAGAGCAGGTTAGAAAAGATTGGGAAGAGAGACTGGAAACAATTCACAGCTAAACTGTTGGGAAGACATGCCTCAGAAATATGCAACAGAGTCTAGAAGATTTAGGATTTCAGCTTGAAACTGTTTACACATGTATTTTTATTCCTCAAGCAGACTCCAAAGAAGTTTTCCTTAGGTAGATTTCAGCTATTGGAAGTATGATGGGGAATAAAGATGTAACTGTGAACTTGGGTTTTGGGAGTGTAAAGAGTTGGCAGATTTTAAAAATTCCCTTCAAAGTGATCTGTCAGAATTATTGGGTGAGCAACTGGATTTAACTAAGGGAATTTTTTTTTCTTTGAGCTGGTATACAGAATCTGAATTGCCTAGACATAGTAAGGCCTTTCAGTTATAGAAAATGGAAATCAAAGTCTGAACAAGTATTGAAATACTGAATATTGTAACGGAGATAAAAGAACTGGAAGTGGGACCTTTAGAAAAGGGTAGGGGCACATTACATAGAAAAAATGGAAATTGTGGGAACAGTACATGCAGAATAATATTGTGATGGAGGAGTAAGGTTTAAAGGAAGGCAGGAATTGGTCAGTTTATGTGATATTTGAATGATGATAAATATACAGAAGAATATATGTGATGCATAATATTTGCAACTGGAAATATATTTAATGTGGTTTGTTTTCTTTTATATAAATGCATGCTTTCCTATATCTTAAGTGATGATAATTAATAAAGGTGTTAAAAGATAAATGGAATTTTTTTCTTAAGGTAGTAATGCACAGTCATAATATTACTTCTATACATAGGAACACAGGAACATACTAGGCAAGCAGTCATGGGAACCATAAGATCCTAGATATATAAACCTTTAAGTAGATAAATTTAAAAGTTCTTGACACCCTTTTCTAGCACTTTAATAGTGATCACCTCCTAAACTGAGCAGGGTAGTACATGATAACCCTGGTGTAAATTTGTGTCTAGCTATACAGTCATCAAGACCAGCCTTAAACAAAGTATTACTTTGGTACCTTTATCTGTAGTGGTATCCTATTCCATAGACTGAGGAACTTACCCCTTCAGCGAGTCTTGTTTTATTTCTTAGTGTAGACAGTCCTTAGTACAGGTATTTGTAAAGCCACTGGTTTTGTGAAGAAATAGGGCAAATAGGAATGGGCTTTTCATGGCTCAAAAAGTGAGACACAGGTCACCTCACAACAACCGGAAGGCTACTGAGAGTCGTGCTAATCTGTCAGGTAACTGGAGGATTTAAGACTTTTCACTTTCTTTCTTAGAAATCTTTGGGTTCTTTCCAGTTGAGTGACCTGCCCTTTACAAAACCAAACAGAATGGGATCTGTATCATTCAAGTTGCTTAAGTGTGCGTAAATGAGTTCAGGTATGATACATTGTGTTTATTTATTTATTTTTGTTTCTTATAAGGCTGACGGGTCTGTAATTAACTGGGTCATTAGTGGGTATAGGAGAGTCACAGTCGCTGTTCTCCAGGCATCAGAAACAAACCCTGTAGGTAAACTAAAGCTGAACAGTTTTAGTAGAGGCGCTCTGTTAGTGCATACTTATGAGACTACAGCAGGTATATTGTGTGGTCCTACAAGAGTATTGTTTTTAGCCTTTAATAGGGATTCCAAGTCTTTCTCCAAGGTGATTACTTGAGAAACTTAATTTTCATGGGTTCTGGGGGAAAACGTGTGGGTAGGATGGGGTAACCTTAGCTCTAAATCTGTCTGCTGATATAGTAGTTATATCCTTAGTGTCAGAATGGTTGCTATTATTATGAATGAGCTATGTGCAGTATAGGTAAAGTTTTAGCCAAAAACTGCATGTAGTTACTTATGTCAAGATCCTTTGTACAATATAAGCATTTCTAGCAAAGTTTAAATGCACGGGGTTAGCTAGAAATTTCTTACTTATACACCAGATGCTAAATCCCTGAAACGTCTTTGACATTTTTTCTGTGGTATATATTGTATGTATAGACATAGAACTTCACCATTTATATATTTTTTTATTTTAGAAATGGTTAATTGGATAGCTTGTAATAAGGAACATACATCCTTCTGGATAAAATTATCTGTTTGCAGGTCAACTTGCATCTTCTAAAGTTCATTTATTGATTTGAATCCACAACATTTGGTGCCCTTGTACTGGGCAAAAATTGCCTTCTTAAAATTATTTTGTTTATGGTGGCTTACATGTTATATGCTTGTTTTAAATATTGTGAAATTTTTTTAAGCATTTGTAATTTAAATACTGCATTTATCTGTATGGATTAATTCAGAAAGTCACATGGCAAGGAAAACATCAGTAGACATTTTATCTGTGGATTTGAGTATAATACTGAGAATTATATTTTCCGTTAGCTTATTTGCCTATTGTTTTCCCTTAAGTTTCTGTAAATCTTCACAGTGACTTTAAGGCTCAGCTGTCTTCCTGTCCCCTGTTGAATATTTATGAGATCCAATGATACAAGTCTCGGACCAGGCAAATTCCACAGAAAGGAGTCATGATCTTGTCAGAAATATCACAGACATCAGTTGAGGGGCATCTATATGCAATAAAGGGTCTATACTACTTACTCAAAATCTGTTTTCATTGAATACAACTTTGACACCTAAACACTGAAACACTTCAGTGAACTGCAAAATCTTTCCCAGGGTAAGGAAACACTTGCATCCTAGCACTCCAGAACACAGACCGCACTAAATCAAACCCACTCAAGTGGAGGCCTAAACCCCCACACCCTCCTAACTATATATACCAACTACGAGATCACACTGCAGTGGGAAAAACAACAAAGTTGTGATGTTGGCCATGTGCTTCCTAGCCCTGGGAAAGATTTCACGGTTCAAGGAAGTGAATTTCGGTGTTTAGGTGTTGACGAATTCGTATTCGAAGAAGATTGATTTCTTGTAATTAATATGGACCCTGCAAAAACATATAAAGATATACTTCCTACTTGTAAGCAAAATTGTAATACATAAAACAAATTATGTGAAAGAAAAGTGTTTAAACGCATGCATGGGTTGTAAGCTTGAGCAGCTGTCTTAGTCTCCTTATCTAAAGAGTTAAAGTTCTCCTTCATTTGATTCATATTCTGTGAGAGCAGTTAGCTGATTTCTGGCAAGGTTCTCCTTCATTTTGGCATTTTGCTGTTGCTTGTCTCTTCTCTTAACATTTTTTTTTCTTGAACACTGTGTAAAGCTTGAACAGCAGTCTTTCCATAGGAAAAGTCTATCAAGGTGAAGTGTCAGGTTCAGGCTGTTTGATAATGAGACATTTCCCTGCAGTACATTTGGTTGAGGACACATGACTGAAGTGAAATTCAGCTGCAGAGACATATGGTATCACAGATTCACTGCTGGCACAGAGAAGCATCCAGTGCCGTGCTCATAACTTCAGTAATCAAGTGAGTGGGACAGGGGAGGTCGTATGTGTTGCACTTGGTGTACAGTACATGCTTATGAAATTACAACATGCAGAAATGAGCTACACCATGGAAGACGTCCTGCATGCTGCTGGAGTCAGACTTATGCTCCAGTATGTATTTTAGGTAATGCTCCTTAAGACAGTGTGAAGGGGGTAACAGTCCACACTCACCGTTAATAAAGGCATTGCCCATTGTGCACTGCAGTTTTACTGCTACTGACATGTCCTCTGGGCTTCCTGTTGCTGATGCCTGTCATACTACCTACTGTTTCTAGTTACCTTGGGGGCCATCATAATCATTTCCCCTCATGTACTTGTTTATTTAAGCTGCAGGAATGTTGTGTGCTTCTCTGTACCTGCAGTGGATTTGTGATGGCTGTGTGTGTCTGTAGCTGAATTTCACTTCAGCCATGTGTCCTCAACCAAATGAACCACAGGTACATGTTTTGCTCCCTAGAAGCCTGAACTCATAGTGCCTGGCCCTGGTTGCTTCTCCTGAGTGTCAGAAACATGAGAAGTAGTTGAATGTAGCTCTCCAGTACTGGTTTACCTGAGCCTGCTTCCAGAAAAAGTTTTAGTGCCAGAAATGAAAAAAACTTTGAAAATAGCTATATATAAAAGCTGACATCATTGTGATTTTGCCTTGCATGCTTGTATAACTGGCAGAAATGTGTTCTTTCTCACCCATATGTATATGTGTGTCAAGTAGCCATTTTACTCTGAAGTCTGCCACTTTCAGTATTTTACCTCTTCTCCGTAGTCTAAAGAGTATCTGTTTCAACTAAGTTTGCAGTTTAACCTCTATAGGTTTAGGGCTTTTCCTGGCTACAGCTCATGATGTATAAATCTTGTGGGCTTTTGGGGTCGCTTTCTAGTAACATTTCCGGTTCAAGCATTTTCTGCCCACTTACTGAACTGTTCTTTCAAACATTGTACATAGTTCTGCCCCTCATCTCCAGGATGTTAAACCAGAGGTTTACCTTCCAGCTTTGTCATCTATATCAATAAGCTTTCATTTTACTTCACCTTGCAACATTTCATCAGTGCTATTTTACTTTGATTTCTGTGTTTATTTTTCCCATTCAGGACAGTTTGAATGGTGATGTGCCTCCTCAGTAACTCTAATTCTTTCATTATTAGTTGTAATGCAATATGTGACTGTTCCACTAAGTTTAAAAAACTTGGTACAGATTTTATCAGTCTTTTCTTGAAGTTGTGCCGTTTCCAAGTCTTTGTGTACAGTGGTGTTCAGATCTTCAGTTTTACTATTTGCCGCATGTTTCTTCAGCTCTGGATCTTATCTTTTCTTTGCAGGTCATGCTTGTGATTTCCCCCTTTTCCTCCTATGATTAGAAATTCATGGCATTGTACAGAACTAAATGTTTATATTTCTTGCATCAGTTTGCTAGCTTTTATTATTATTTATAACACCTACATGGGAAGTTAATTAATTAATTAATCCTTATCTCTCAGAGGAATGCCATAACCATAAAGTACTCCATCTGTGTATTTTTAAACTCTGGCGTTTTGTTCCCACATTTGTTGGTAACCCTTTTTTACAGTGCAGATTCTGTTGATATTTGTCTTGTCCCCATCTGCCACCCTTCTTCAAGATTAGATTGTAGTTAATGCTGAACATGCAATTAAGAACACCAATTTTAAAGAATAGTAAATGCAAGGAAGAGCATACCCACTATCAGCATGAGTAAGGCAAAAAGAGTAAGAAGCAACACTGGTGGTGTAGAGAGGAGAAGCCTTGACTACATCCCAGGTGACCCGAGTTAGATTAGTTGTTTAGGTACTTGACAGTGCTGGCAAGGGAGGATGGGTGTGTCCATCATTGAGGGGAGAACAGGGCAGAACAGGCTGCATTCTGCATCAATCCCTTCAGAGGAGAAGCTGGGATGCAGGCATGGTTGGAGGGGTCAGGCATTCAGCTTACTGGTGATGGTGGCAGCATTCACAGTGTTTGGGTGTGTGTGTGTGTGTGTGTGTGTGTGTGTGTGTGTGTGTGTGTGTGTGTGGGGGGTTACACAAAAGTGGGAAGATATTGTGAGCCTCCACCATGATGCTGATTGCTCGTTTCCTTGTTCAGAGAGGGTTTGCTTAGGCAAATTTAAAAAAAAAAAACTCATTGCCAGAATGCTAACAGACAACTCCAGTGTTTGATTGTATAGTGGCTCTTTCAGATGTCTTTTGTCAGTGTGGTATCTGGGAACTCCACATAACTAGGGAATGAAGGGGCTTGAGGTCAGTAGTGGGAGGCTTGATGGTTGGCAGGTGATATACGGGGGGGGGGGCAAAGGAAAAAAAAGGACAAGATAAATAAAAAAGGTAGATAAAGAATATCTGCACTTTAGTCTAGATAAATGGCTACCTGATCTTCTGACCTTGATAAAAGAGTAATAACGTAATGTGATAACAGTAACAGGAATATGATATAAGCAGAACTGGCACAAATGTCTGGTTAGGGCTGAAACTCATCAGACACTAGACAAGGTGTTGGTTGATAATATGAAGAACTATGACTGAGAAGCAAACAGTATAGATAAAGAATATAGGTGGGACACAGAAAATGAAACAGTATAACTAAATATGATTTGGAAGTGAAAAAAATCCCACTACAGCATAAAAAAATTAATAGTAAATAGTATACGCTGGAACTGCATCCACAAAAGCAAAGCAACAAAATTAAGTCCAAAATTTTAATAAAAGATTAAGCACTTTTATTCAACAAGAAGTTCATCAGAATCTAAACATACCATTGGCAAACTGTGGTTTACATACAGCCAGAGCCGTGACATAAAAAGCAGAAACAACCAGTAAAAAAAAAACATCCTCTCAGTTAAATGCAGCATACATAATGAATTACTTAATTAAACTGCAGTACATTGCCAGCCCTTAGAAAAATAAACTCTGAGTTAAATAAAACAGTTTGCTAAATACAAAACCAAAAATAATTATATTTTGCTTGCCCTCAATACTAAAACTGTTCAAAGATATCTATCTTATTATTTAAATCAGGTGGGAAAGTGGCATTTAATCTTAATTGCCAAAATATTTGCCTTGACTCCAGCCTGGCTCCCTGTAAGCCACCTCTGTCCGTATTTTCCACCTTCTCCAATATGAAAAATAGACATTTTTTTAAAATCAAAACATTTTATTGAATGCTTAAATAAAATATTTTGTTAGTTTATTTTCCTAATAGCTAGATTGTACTCATAATTTCTAGTTTTTAAATGCCTTCATTTTTTTCTTTCATAGAATGCAGGACATATAAGGCAGTTAGCTATGTAAACAACACCTGATGTATTACGGTTGAACTTGCCATTGTTAGTTAATAGTTTTGGGTAAGAATCAATTGTAATGTTAGGGCCATCATAAATAAACCTGCACTGACTTCAAGCACCACATGTTACCATCCTTTGTTTTTCATTTGGGACCACACGTCTTTTGACTGTGTCCTTAATGTTTTTACCCCTTTTGTAAATCACAGTGGGGAATTCTCCTAATTTATCCTTTAAATTGTATAACTCAGTCATAAGTTTCCAATTTGTAACAAGCACATCTTTAACACACCTACTAGTAGTTAAAAAAAACAAAACCATAGCATTCAAACAGTCAGCTTTACTGGTATTAACCTGTTGGGGCATGAACCCCTCATTCAAAACTGGTTTGTATCTAATCCATCTCAACATTTTTACTTCACCTGCTACCTTTTTTATCATTTCCTGGGGATATACCCTTGGTAAAAATAAATCTGTTAGAAAATCCATCTCCCTGTCAAATATGTTATCATGTTATACTAATCTGGATAACTGAACAAACTGACCCTTAATTAAATTTATTTTTTTGCTATAAAGGATGGCGACTGTTGTAGTACAAAAACAATTCGAAAATGTTCCTTTTCTATAAATATTGGACTCATATTGACCCAAAGAACTATTTTTTATGGTAATGTCCAAAAAATCAATTTGATCAAAATAGGATAGTAAACTTTAAAAACTGGGTCATGTAGATAATGTATCTAATAAATTCACGTAGAACACCTAAATCAGCACCTCAGTAAATCAGAATATCATTTAAGTATCTAAGTTATAAGTGAATACATTTCCAGTAATTGCTGCTCATAACAAAGAATGTTTCCCAAATCCCACTAAAATATTGCCAAAGACAGGGGCGGAAGAAATGCCCATAGCTACACTTCTAGTTTGCTTATAGTATTCACCATTAAAAAAAAGCAACATTATTCTTCAAAACAATGTGTAGTAAATTAATTCCATCCTGTGACGTCCTGAAAGTAACAGTTAACGCATCTTCAAACCATTTCATCCCTATTTTATGTGGTATAACCAAGAATGGATTTCACGTCAATAGTGATAAAATAGACTTCATTCTTTTAAACTGTGCCACTGATTTGTGCAAGACACTGCAAGAATCTCTCAACACATGTGGTTTGTCATTAAAAAAACCCTTCAAATTATGATCCACCCACTTCACTTGGGATTCTGTCTTCGACCCCTCCTATAGCCACTAATGGGGCACAAAAGTAGATTAATAATATCCTTGTGGGTTTTAGGAATTTCATATATATAATCTTATGTTATATATTATCTAATATGTTCCTTGGTTAAGTTATACAATTTATGATTAAGTACACTAGAATCAAATAACCTAATTTTTTTTCACACATCTTTTCAAATAAATATAAAGGTTGCACAAGGGAAGGGTTGAAAGTATTACTTTGTTGTAAAGGTTGTTGCAAAGAAAGTGTATCTATTTCTTTTTCTAAAAAATTAACTTAAAAATAAGACTGTTCACTAAGTTAAATCTAGTGGCTGCAGCAAAGAAAAAACATTTGTTAAAAATCTCAACTAAATCAGAATTAACTGAAATGGAACTGTAATTATAAATTTTAAAGCCATTGTGCATGTAGAGTGATATATTAAAATAGAACTCAACGCTTCTATTTATTCAAAGTTTTTAATTTGCCTTTTCCTTGTCCCCTCTTCCCCCTTGGTACCACAAACTGTTCCTGAGATTCATGGGTGTTCTTTTGAATCAATGAGGGGTATTGATAAAAATCTTGGGGAATGACGTGGCCTGGGTGAATGGGGATTCCACACCTGAACCTCAGCTTCTAAAAATAGTTTTCATCACACTGACGCTCCAAATGGTGATCTTCGTCTTTGTTACCCATAAATGGATACTCTTGTAAAGCAGAATTCACTTCCCCAGAATGAAAATCAGGAATGTGTAAATTGCTATTTTGATTAACTAAAACATTTGTTTGGATCATGTGTTTACTTTTTATCTATACCCATAGGTAAGGGATTTCTTTACATTTTTTCTTTTTCTTTTTTACTTTCTCTAGCTCTAGAAACTCCTAACAAAATACACTCACTATTTTTCTCAACTTCTGCCTTTTAATATCTAATGATTTTGTCATATATATTATAACCATGTCTAATGTTTTTACCTGATATCACAAATGCTTGCATGTGGAGCTTTTCTCCCCGGGCCTCTGCTGAAATAAATAAAATAAAATAAATAAAGGGATAGACATAGTTATTCTCATACATTATTTTGTCCCTTAAAATTTTCTAGGTTTTTCTCCCTAATTTCATACACTTTTTATCAACAGTTACAAATATTTTGTTAAAACATTCCTCTTATTAAAAAAAGTAATAAATCTTCAGCCATCTCATTGTTGGAGTTGCTTAATTTTAATTTCCATGTCCTTTCACTTTCTAGTGTTATCTCTAAAAATCAAGTCCATAAGTTCCAAACCAGTCCTATCAAAAAGATCTAATAAATCCTTTTGCAGTAAAAACCCATGGACATCACCATTCGGAAATTTCCGAATGTGCAGCCCCTTCAATATCCCCCTACTGTTTTTGAATGCTGTAAGTTTACACTGTCAATTTTCAAAGAACAAAATTTAAGATTGTGTTTTTCAAAAAATTCAATCTTTTTAGACAGGGAAAAACTAGCTCTGGCTCTCACTGTTTGATTTGATTATTATGCTGTTCCAAAAGTGATTTGAAACTGGTAGAATGCAGCCAATCTGTCAAGCTAAAACCCGTCTTAGATCTATCACATTTGTCAATGTTAGAAGTAATATTACAGTGTGTAGGACCCAAAGAAGAATGCACCCATATAAGAAGTAACACCGGAAGCAGAAACCACATCACTTTCTTAGTACCACCTCTTGGTGATACCACAGGACAAGTATCTCCATTAAACGTCAACGGAATACACATCACTTCCTTGGTTACCTCATCTTGATGGAAACACTTGGTGAGGAATTTCATTCAAACTGCTAGATGGCAACAAAGAACCTCTTCCGTCCAGACCAATTTAATTTTGTAAAGATTGGGTGATTTGGGATAAAAGCTTTACCAAATGGGTTAAATCGCCCTTAGGTAGAGAACCATCACAGATATCCCGTTCATTAAAAGAGCCACAAGCTACATTCACACAACAATTAGAGTCATGGTAAGCAACTTCAAAATAGGATGTACTTGCTTGGGAAGACATGGATGTGATGTAAGGAAAGACAACAAACCACAAATGAAAAAAAAAAATCCCAGTATAGCGTAAAAAAAGCAGCAGTAAATAGTATATGCCTGAATTACATCCAAAGAAAGCAAAGTGACAAAAATAAGACCAGGATTTTAATAATTTTTCATATTTTACGACTTTTTTTGCATTTTAAAATCTCAAATCTTATTCCTACCACATTTGTTTTGTTTTTGCAATGAGACATCAGCATATTTACATTGTATTTCTTCAGTTTTTGGTTTGAGGTGACTGACTATACTGGAGACATTGATGTTTCTGAAGCTACAGTGGAATATTTATAAAAAAACAGTGTTTTAATCTCTAAGTCTCTGTAAGTGGAGTTTGAGAAGATTTTGAAGAAATGCATTGTGCAGTGTTTCTTGATATCACAGATGAAGTTTGTATGCTCACTTTCCTTGCAGACGAGACTAGATTTCTTACTTGCATATTAGAAGATGAAGAATAATCTGTCAGATGTGAGGCATTTGTTTTTCATTAGAAAAGAAATGGGCTCAAGAGTCAACAGATATGTATGGTACTGATCTTAAATAAAGAGCAGAAGACCATGCATTTGGCAACCTGATTGATTTGGTTGGTTACAGACAGAATACGTGTAGAATCAGAAAATATAATCTAAAAGGTAGAATATTAAGGGAAGCAGATATGATACTGTAAAAGACTATTGATATAATGAGTGCAAGTGAACTTTCAACTAAAAAGCATGACTAGAGCTTAGGAAGTATACAAAATAGTGTGTGTACAATGAAAGAGGAACAAAGCTTAATAGTAATGTCTTTCGGCTTTTCCCGGTTAGGGGTCGCCACAGCGGAATGCCGGTCCACTTATGATTGGCAGTAGATTTTTACAGTGCCGAGGTGCCAGCCCGACCCCCAACCTTCAACGAAGGCGCACCCATTCAGGCACGCATCTACCCGCTTGTCTTTAAACGTCACTCAACCATGGGGAGGGCATGCAGACTCCACACAGAAGGCGCTTCAGCCGAGAATCGAACTGGAAAACCTCTTGCTGTAATGCGACAATGCTAACCGCTGCACCACTGTGGCTTACAAAGCTTAATACTGTTAAAAATTAAAAGAATAAAAACAAAACTGCAAACAGTTTTAAGTATCCATGCTGGTGCTTGGTAACTGCTACATGTATTGTAATTATGACTACAGCCGTAAAAAGGCTCACTACAAAGCATTTAATCTTGGCTTTATGCTTTGTAGGACTGTAATTATCTTCCTAAAATGGAATCACATACTTCAGCAAGATATTTAAGCAGTAATACATGACTGGGTGTGGCTAATGCTGGGTACCTACTGTTGGTATGATTTGATTATGGGGGCAAAGCCCAAGTGATAAAATCAAGCATAGGTAAATCCAGCATTACCTACACTCAGTTTTGGAATATTAGTGTCTGTTATTAAAAATAAAATTGGTTACTTTTTTCAATAATGGCATTGTATGGAGGGCCTTTAAACTTTTTCTTCGGTTTCTCCCAGTGTGTGAGTGATGTACTGCACATGAGAAGGATATATATAGCTAATGCTTGCACAGTAAATCACCTGAAGTTCTGCTTTCTTTTCTGTTTTAATTACTGTTTTTGTCTGTCTGTGGATCTGAAAAGCAAGTGCTTGCCCTTTGGATTACTCAGGTTGCACAAAATTAAGTTAGACAATGGCAGTCTCTCTGACACATCACATTTCAAGGAGTAGCAGACGCAAAAGACAACAGCATTATATTACTTGTACCTCTGCTGTTCAATGAAGTTTATTTTTTCTATAAACATTTGTTATTTTTGTTGGATAAAAAGCTCTTTGCTGACACTTAGGGATGAAGACAGGTTATTGCAGTAGCCTAAGTAATGCTCTGTCTAATCAGAGTCCATGTTTTAGAACAGTAACAAAATTTCATTATATAATATGATTTTACAGATGAAAAAGCAGTGCTGAAATGCCTGTTGGTAGCATTAGAATGCATTGTGTAATTAGTGTCTACTTCACAGTGTCAGTACATGCAGTAATGTCCAGAATGAAAGTGTGCGTTCAGTTCAAGGTGCTAATGATGACAGTAGTAATTGCTGGCCAGAATAGCTGTGGATTAATGCTATATTAGTTGCATTTTTAGGCAGATACTGGTTTAATTTATAACACAATGTCAAATTTTATATTTAAGGTTCTGAAGTTAAACTATAAAATGCACATGGCAGTACGCATTTTGTTGTGTTATTCATAGCGTAAATGCAAGCTTTTGATCAAGTCTAGGTAGACCATGAGGGTCTATATTACAATAACTGAAGATCAATCTTGTAATATCGAAACCTAAAAATGTCTAACGGACGATTTAACCCAGAGAAACACTTCCCTTGGCCACATGGAAAAAAACCCCTTTAAATCCCAATTCAAGTGACAGGCTTCGCTCCCCACACCCCTGATGTGGAGGGCTGTGCACACCCCCAACTAAATATACCAACTCCGAGATCGCTCCACATTGGAGAAAAGGGCATAATCCACATAATGGCCAAGGGAAGTGTTTCCCTGGGTTAAATCGCCCATTCAGCATTTTTAAGTTTCGATATTACAAGATCGATCTTTAGTTATTCGATTAACTAAAGTTTCGATCTTGTAATATAGACCCGACCATGAGTACTAATGTGAAAAAAATGCAAGCTGTTCCAGACAGTGCCCTTACATGGTCAATTAAAGCAAGGAAATAAATAGGCGGCAATGCTAATTCAGCAGTTGTCATGGTGAAAAAAAGTCATGCAGTTTAAATGCTAAATGATTTATCTGTTTCAGTGTGCTATAACTGCACATTTAAATGTTAGAATAATCAGTCTACTAATGCCGAAGAGTCAAATAATCAGAGTTTTTGTACAGTTCCAGAGGTGTTCAGTACTAATGTTTCAGTAGTATTAAGATTAGCTGAGCACAGAAACAGTTGTTTGTTGAATATAGGGCGTACATTTTATTTCATTGCACACAGAAGCATAATTATAATGACAATCCGAAGTGTCAAGCGAATATAAAAAGAGTGTGTGTGGTTAGTGCTGCACTGCGTGTTCAAAAGTATAAGTCAGAGGGTGCATGATGTGTACTGCAGAATACTGATGACATTTTGCGGAAACAAGCTGATCTCTTCAAAGGCCTAAGCTATCTACAGGCTGGCTATTACATAAAGATTTTTTCTTTGGTAGTACCTGTGTTCTGTACTCCAGGACAGAAATCACTTGCTCTGAAAGCTAGAACCGAGGAGCATAAAGAGTATAGAAGCTATGGAATATTACACCTGATACCTTTTGGTGCCCAGAAATATATTATGGACACAAGACCAGTACTGGATCTTAGCACTTTAACCTCTCTGTAGCAAGGTCAGAGGTTTGCATAGTCACCCTCTAGTCCATCTCCTTTTTCTTGCAGCATGGTTTGTCAATAGGTTAAATGATAGGCCAGTTCTAGGAACTTGCAGTAATGGTCAGCGTAAAAGAGTCACAGCTCATTCTTGTATGGTGTACAATATTTATACAAACCTTTTTTGTAAACCATGCAATAAAAGGCTTTTCTGCTGTTACAAAGGCTGCAGAACATTTTTCTGCTAACAACCCATCTGTTAAACTCCCGGAAGCTAGCTGTAACCAGTCATGTGCTTTATGAATGTTATGGTGGCTTTAATATGTGTAATCTCTTGATATGATGTAGTTTACGTCATTTGCTCTTCAACCTGTAGGTATTCAGATCCAGATCGGATCCAAGACGGCAGCTTCACCAGCATCTGGTCTGAGCTCCTCCCCTTACCCATAATACCCCTCCATCTCCTTCCTTCCCTCAGATCTTGTTTTCCATGGCTTAGCCTAGCATTGTGGTCTTGGAGCTTCAGGCTTGGTGATTTATATTTTTGGGTAAGTGTGTGTTATTTCTTGTGTTAGGTCAGGTTTTCCTTTCCTTTACCTAGGAGGCACCTGGACTCCTCCCCAGAGTCCCTAACCGAGGACACCAATTTGGAGGAAGGGGAAGGCTCCCCCAGATCACGCCCCTATGTTGTCTCCTTTGTAGGAGACATCATGGAACTCCTGCGCCAATGGGCGGTTTGCCCCTAAGCCTACCTCAGATGACTTGGTGTTTCTGGAGGCCTTTGGCACAGGCCCATCTACTTCCTGGGTATCCCCCCCCTGCAGATCCCTTGGTGGACCTTATCACCACCCAGGCATGGAAGGAACCTGACACCGCGGACCCAATTTCGAAACGTCCAGACAAGATCCTGAGTCCCCCTTCAGATAGGCCTAGTTGGAATAAGGGGCCCCCTGTAGATGCTATGGTGGTAGCAGCTGCCACCAAGAAAGAACTATCACACGAAAGTTCTATGGTCTGTCCCCCTGACTGATAGTCCAGGATGATGGATCGTCTAGGGAAGCGGGTGTATGCTTCAGCCACCTTTTCCATAAGGGCACTGAATTATTTGGCACACGTCACCCAACTGCAGCGTGACCTTATCAGAGAGCTAGCTGAGTCATTCCTGGAGTCCATGTTGCTGGAGGTTAAGTGCACATTCTGCATGCGGATGGCCACTTTAAAGTGGTATCCAATGCATCCATGCACCTCCTTTTGCATGCCACCGAAGGAGCAGCAAGGGTGGCCGTGTCCGGCGTTGCCATGAGGTGACATGCTTGGCTCAGGCTGTGTCAGTTCACAGAAACCTTTAAAGCATCATTTGCGAATGCCCCTTATGATGGTTCTTCCTTGTTTGGGAAGTCCATTCTTGAGAAGTTGGTCCAGAGTGAAAAGGATGGGAAGACACTGTCTGCCGTTAGGATCCGCTTCTCTACCCCTCAAAGTTCCTTCTTCAGGAATCGGTGAGGGCAAAAGAAGATGTGGTTCCAGAAGTCTCAGTATTCCCTGGACACTCAGGACTCATCTTCCCTCAGTGGCAGAGGGGGTTTTAATAGATGCTGGCCCAGAGGCAGAGGGGGTCTGAGGAATTTGGGCTCCCGGGAACCTTTCTCAGACAGACCCGCGCAGCACCCTTGAGGGGTTGCCCAACTGCTCTGCTCTGGAGGCAGTCTGGGGTCATCTTTCATTGCACCCAGCGGCATGGGAGTCTGTGTCAACAGACCATTGGGTGCTTCAGATCATATCCAGAGGCTATTCCATCCCCTTTGTGGTATCTCCTCTTCCCCCAAAACACCTCTCAGGCATACCACCCATGCAGAGGGAGGTAGCAGAGCTCAAAATAAACAAGCTGCTAAAGAAATGAGTCATCCAACCTGTCTCCCAAGATCAGTCTGGATTGGGCATCTGTTCCAGGTTCTTTTTGGTGCCAAAAAAGACGGGGGACCTAAGACCTATTCTGGAGTTTTCCACCCTCAACCTGTCAGTTGGCAAAGAGAAGTTCCAGATGGTCACCTTGCAATCCATCCTGCCTTACCTGAAGGAGAAAGACTGGATGTGCTCGATAGATCTCCAGAATGCGTACTACCATATAAAGATACACAGATGCTCCAGGAGGTTCCTCCGCTTCCAGCTAGGGGCCAATCATTATCAGTTTCGAGCCCTACCATTCAGTCTCACCACAGCCCCCAGCGTGTTCACCAAGGTCATGGCAGTTGTAGTGGCTCACCTAAAGGTTCAGGGAATACAGATCTTCACATACCTTCATGATTTGCTCCTTGTTGCTCCACCAAGCATCTACTTTGTCAAGCCGGAGGCTACTTTCTGAAACTGTCAGGTCATCTGGGAATCACTATCAACACAGCCAAGTCTTCTCTGAACCCAGTCTAGGTTCTAGAGTACATTGGAGCAAGGATAGACACTTTGCAAATGAAGGTTTTTCTAACCCTGGAAAGAATTCAGAGGTTACTACTCCATGTGTCCTTAATCACTCAGTCTCGCTTCCCCTCAGCAGAGACGGTATTGCAAGCTCTTGGTTCCATGACAGCCACCATTACTCTCCTTCCCTGTGCTCGTCTACATATGTGGGTACTACAGTGGACATTAGCAGTCCAATGGTCGTGGTTAGATCTGCTGTTGACACATCCAATACGTATCAGCAGGCTGGCAGGGAGTCCCTCCTCTGGTGGATGCACTTCTCAGAATTGGCCGAGGGATGTCCATTTATTGCAGCCCCTCCCCAAGCCACAGTGAGCACAGACGCCTCCCAACTAGGGTGTTGGGGGGCATTGCTCGGGAAGGACAGCCAAAGGCACATGGTCCCTGAATGAGACCAAGTTGAATATCAATGTCCTAGAGATGAGGGCAGTCCTTTTGGCATTGCAGGCCCTTCATGCCTTTCTCCCTCTGCGAACTATTGCAATTCAGTCAGACAACATGTCAGTGGTCTGGTACATCAACAAGCAGGGACCAGATCTTACCCTCTTTGTCTCGTTGCTATGAGAGTGTGGGAATGGGCAATTTCCACCAGCCGGTTTCTGGTAGCAACGCACATTCCGGGATGGTCCAACATACTGGAGGACAAACTGAGCAGGACTATTCCGATGCCTTACGAGTGGTCTCTGAATCCTTCGGTAGCAGAGCAGTTCTTTCTTGAGTGGGGTTGGCCTTGCTGCAATCTCTTCGCATCTCCTTCCAACGCGAAGTGCAGTGCGTTCTTTGCTCTGGGAATCCCCCAGAGATGCTCTAGTCCATGCTTGGCTTTCTGGTCTTCTCTATGCTTATTCTCTGTTGCCTCTTATTTTGAAATTCCTCCAAAAGGCTCGCAGGCTGGGGAGCAAACTGATCCTCCTTGCCCCATTTTGGCCTCGCCGGGTATGGTTTCCCTTCCTTTCTCATCTTCTAGCTCCTGCATGGATCTTAGATCCGATTCCGGATCTCATCTCCGACCCCTTGTGGGTTCCTCATCCAAACTTGGACAGTTTAAAGCTCGCTGCTTGGCTGCTCCAGTTCCCTTGATAGCTAGGATTCCCGGTTTATCCTCTCCGGTCAAGACTATTCTGGTGGCAGTTCAGAAATCGTCTACCAGGAAGCTTTACTGTAGTAAATGGAAGCGTTTCTCCATCTAGGCTTCTCAAAGGGACCTGAACCCTTTCACAGCTCTGGGCCCAGCGGTGTTGGAATTCTTGGCAATTCATCAAGGTGCTAGTTCCTCTACTGTAAAGTTCAACTGGCTGCCATTTCCAACTTCCATATTGGGGAGAACATGGTTTATTTAGCATCCTCTAGACTTTGCAAAACCTTTATTAAAGATACTTTTCTTTTAAGACCCCTGGTGAAGGATCCTACCCCTCCTTGGGACCTGACTTTGGTTTTACAGGCTCTGGTTGCTCTATCCTTTGAGCCAGCTGCGTCAGTAGACCTAAAATTTTTATCTTGGAAAACTGCCTTCCTAGTAGCTATTGCCTCAGCTAGGAGGGTTTCAGAACTTCAAGCGTTGTCTATCAAAGCTCCATATATTATTTTCCATAAGGACAGGGTGTCACTTCGTACCAATCCATCCTTTCTTCCCAAAGTGGCTTCTGAGGCCAATATTAACCACACGATTAACTTACCTGTGTTCTTCCCAAAATTTCAGAACAGGGGTGAATATAAATTACACTTGTTAGACGTACATAGACAGCTAAGATTTTACTTACACAGAACTAAGGCCTTTCGCAAGTCCAGTCAGTTATTTGTGTCTTACTCTAAACCTTTTCTGGGCAAACCAATTTCCAAGGTAACTTTGGCTCAATGGCTCTCTCATTGTATCCTTCAGGTATACAAAGACAAAGGCATGTCACCTCCGGGTCAAGTAAAAGCACATTCTACCAGGTCCATGGGTACCTTGGCAGCCTTTTGGTCCAGGATGTCTCTGGATGATATTTTTTGGTAAACTTTTTTGAGCAGCTACTTGGTCCTCATCTCATACCTTTATTTCTCACTGTAACTGGACATGATATCGAGAGGGAGAGCATCCTTTGGCTCCACGATGCTCTGGAATATCCTTACATGAGGGCCACCCAGGTGTTTAGTAGCTTGGGACTCTGTTCCACAGGTTGAAGAGCAAATGAAGTAAACTACGTCAGATAAAGAAGTTATGTAGTCACCATAACGTTCCATCTGAGTAGTTGTACTTCATTTGTCTTCAACCGTCCCTCACTCCTTCCCCCTGACCTTATCATTGTTTTATTACTCTGGTATTTAGGAGAGGGAGCCTCTGCGACTCTTTTGTTCATGCTTGTTAGATTTTGTGAATAACCTTTTGTGGTAATGTCTCATTGGATCGGTCAAATGTTTATGGTGCAGCAAACTTGATCTGAGGGAAGGAAGGAGATGGAGGGGTATTATGAGTAAGGGGAGGAGCTTGGAGCCCGGATCAGATGCTGGTGAAGCTGCCGTCTCGGATCCGATCTGGATCCAAATAACCACAGGTTGAAAACAAATGAAGTACAACTATTCAGATGGAATGTTATGGTGAGTACATAACTTTTCCTCATCTAGACACCTGCATTCAGTATCAGAAACTGAAGTCTCAGATGACATAGGAACCAGGTAGTTTGGTGGGTTATGTATATATATTTTTTTATCTATCTCATGTCACAGGGGCTTTGCTTGATGGACTTGTTCATGCAGTTTATTGTAGATCATGTTGATCATGAGCTGAAGGAATATTTTAGAAAATTGCAGTTCATTTCCTGAGTTATAAACAAGACTCATAATGTCTGGTCTTACACATTACTTCCCCTTTCCAAAGAAAAGTTAGCCCACAAACTTGTGATATAGTTCCTCAATGAAATCCCCCATATTTTGGTAAACTTTTTTTGAGCTGGTTGACAACTCATGGGTCCATAAAAGTTCAATCATACCAGTGATCAGTGAGCAAGGCCTGCCTTTAAGCATGTTTCTATTATTTATTTAGTATTTTAGCAGCATATCAAATCAAACAATAATCAAACATACACAGTGGTAAGGAGCTTGAGGCATATAACTTAGGCTGGGTAGACTGTGGGATCCGTCACAAACCACGTCTTGCATTGAGCAATGTACGCTGTGTATCCCTTATAAGAGTTAGAACTGATAGGATTAACCTATATTTTTTTATAATTTTACAATAAAGACAGCACGATATTACTGAAAACAGCACAGAAATTATTGTTGTCAGCAATAATGGATACAAGAGCAGATTAAACTAAACTGAAGCCTTAGGTGGCCACATAAAAATGTCATACTAATGCGAAGTAGTTATTTTTTTGTATTTTATTTGCAATTTTTACAATGGTACCTTTGTCTTTAATCATTTTTATCACTGTTTGATGAGCATCATATAATGTCTTATTTAGTAGTTGCAACACTGTTTGTCCCTCCCCTCTGATGTGTTGAAAAGCTGGGTAGACTAGAGATGGCCATCTAAAAGTATGTAATGGTTTTATGCTAGCATTAAAGGTGACGTCCATCCTTCTAGTCAAACTAATAAGTTTTTTAGTACAAAAATCAATGATTGCATGAATATTACTCTTATAGTGTGCTCCACCGTCTGTAATGCTTTTATTACTCCATACTAACTTGCCGGAGGATATTACATAGACCGTGGTGTCATTTAATGGGTAAATGTCTGTACCATTTACTACACATCTATGCCAAATACATTTTTTGTTTCATTATGTAAGCATGGATGAGGTTTCCTTTTTACCATCATGCATACCCACCCCTGGGACCAGTTTTTGCAACCTGCTAAATGAATGGGTACATTGTTATAATCAATTAAGGTAGACTTAATTTGAGGTATCCACCAGTTTTTACCAAATTGTAAAGGCAGTGCAACAAATGAACAGACCTGCTTTGTTCATTTTTGTACTAGCAAGATAGTCAAAAATCAGTATGCAAGAACTATTTTTACATGCAAAATCTGTTGGTTTTAGCCAATGCTATAATTGCAGTTTTTTTTTTTTTTTTTTGCCAATGGGCTCCTTTTTTAGCTTCCCAAATTTGGGTAAATCAGAAATATTGTTGATTAGCAGCCAACTGACATAGAATGCAAAAGGTTTGCTTTATTTTCTTTGTAAGGTTATTTAAAACCTGTTCTGTGTATATATTGGCATAATTAATCAATTTTTACATTACAGTTTGTGTTAAAATGCTATCTACAGTTCTTTGGCCAAGTTCAGGATCATGATCAGCTAATAGTTTGAACGCCATATTTAAATCCTCACCAAGACGGCTTAGTTTATTACGTAAGGTGTCAATATCTACACTATTTAAAAATCCACTATCTTTTTCAACTGTACCAAAAGCAGTACCTATTATACATGTTACATTATGTTTATTTTTTTAATATATGTAATGTTTATATGTTACATGTAGGGAATTAATTGGCCACAGATCTGCAAGTTTGCATTGCGGATACCTGGTAGTAATATCCACTGTTGTCATATTAATCACCATTTTAATCCATTGTATAACTCTAGAACTACTTACAGTTTTACATCCTGTTGTATATTTTACCACGTCCCAAACCATTAAACACTGTTGAGCTATTGTCCATGGCATATATCTCCAAACTTGGAGATAAAGTATCCCAGGTGTCGCTCTCTCTCTCTCTCTGAAATTCAGCTATACAGGAAGAATCTAGTGGGGAGTGGAAATCCTGACTCCTTTAATCTCTGATATAAACCTCCCGCAGGGTTGGAAGCGCATATCTGGAACAGCTGCCGCTAAGGGTGGCACCACTTTATTTAGACCTCGGTAGTCCACGGTCATCCGCCATGACCCATCAGGTTTTTTAACTGGCCACACCGGGCTGTTGAATGGACTCACAGTTAGCTCGAGTATGCCAACTCGGTGTAGTTCTTGGATTGTTTCAGTGATTTCGGTGTGCCCACCTGGAATACGATACTGTTTGATGTTTACTATTGTTTTTGGTGTAGGAATATAATGCGGTTCCCACTTAGCATTGCCTCGAACGACAGCCTTGACTGTGTTGCTTGAACAGTGCCGCTCTCCAAACCTAAATAGCCCTGCAGTGGTCTCCAAAGTTCTACCTTTCAAACACATCTATTCCTAAAATGTGTTCAGGTACGGGAGCTATCACTGCTGCAATAAAGATAAGAGGTACCATCCCCAAAGGTTTTCTTTACTTTTGTCTTGGTGCCTAATGTTTTTGCCCCCCTCCATAACCAACAGTTTTTTACAGATTGTCCACGAAACTATGGGGGTTGCTTGCAAAAATGGTTATCTCTGATCCTGTGTCTACCAAGGCCATTACGTGCTGTGGTCCTCCCTTCCAAAAAATGGTAAGAGGTATGTAAGGGTATCGGTCCCCAGGTGTAATTGCTCTTACTGTATCCCTAGCTACTGGGGACCTGTCTGCTAGTCAATTTGTGTCTGTTTTCTCAATTGGGGTCTTTCATTCTTTTCCCCCTAATCTCTCTCATCAGTAAACTCTCCCATCTGCCACTGCATTAACTCCTCATCAGTAGGGATGTCAGGATACAATCGATTCCACCCTGTTTTCCCTTCAGTGGTACTTTGGGTTGGACTTTTTGTAGGGGGTTGCTTCTTAACTGAAGAGTCTAATCCCTTCTCTTTTTGTTTCTGCCTCCATTTCTTATATAACTCTTCGGTGCGTATTCCATCTATTTCTGCAGCTTCTACTCCCCATTTTAAAAGGTCTAAAATCTTCTGTTTTCTCATAATTTCCTCTTCAGATTTATTTTTTGACTTATCTGCATTTACTTTCCTAGCTTTCCTCTGCTCTTTCTCCTCCACCATTTCTGCCATTTGATTCAGAGTAGTCATCACATCCCATATCTGTTGACCTACACAGCCTGCCAAGGCAGCCATCATCTGTCCTTTCCACCACTGTGGTGCATTTTTAATCAACTTACTTTTCATATTGCTTGCCATTATCTGTGCATCTGGTCCTTTAGGGATAACCAGTGCCCCATTCCTTATCTGTAATGACTAAATGGTGGCTAGCCTGGCCATTTCCCTCAGCTGTTGAATTTCCTCTGCTGTCGTTTTCCAAGGCTTATGTTCATCAACCACAGCTGTGGCATCAGGCCAAGTACTTTGAAAAGCCGAGGCTAACCACACTACCAGTGTATTCACCTGAGTATCATCATGGTTTACATTGTGTATTATTTGCTTCAATTGTGGATGGAACACCAGACAAGAAAATTGGTGTATTTCTTCAGCATTTAATGACACTGCTTCCCCTCCAGTGTCCCAGACCCTTAGAAACCAATCTAAAACAGTTTCTCCAGGCTTTTGTTTGTAAGTTTGAATTATATTTAACAACTCCGTTTGGGTATAACTTCGCACTTCTACCTATTGTTGTTGTTGTCCCCCCCCCCACCAGTGTACTGTCCCTTTTTCTCAAGCATGTTTCTGTTATTTCATTAGTATTTTAGCAGCATGTAATATTTAGCAGCATATCAAATCAAACATACACAGTAGTAAAGAACTCGAGGCATATAACTCAGGCTGGGTAGACTCTGTGGATCCGTCACAATGTGCAACTCTTAACCACAGTAACAGGAAGTTTTCTACCAGAGGGACCAAAAGCTTGTATGTTTTCTGAATGGTAGACAGAGATGGAAGATTTTTAAAAATGCTTGTCTAACAAGTTAATGGTCTTTATTTCCTTCTTCTGTGATAAACACAGTAAATCATGGAGACTGAACCCGAAATGCAACTCAACCTGGGCATTGTCTGTGGCATTCATTAGTAATTTTTGTGTAGAAGAGTTCTGTGCTGCAGCAAGGTGATTTGTTTTGTGTACCTTCTTTAAGGCTTTTAATCTATCTGCTATATGTGGATCTGGGGCTTCTTTCTAGAGAGCTGTCTTTACTAGTATTCTCCTATGAGCCTTCACTCATTTGTTTCTCTGGGGTACTGCTAGGAACTTGTCCATGTTGTGGATCCTAGTCCAGTAATTTCTAAAAGTTATACCTAGTTGTTAGAGGTATTTATTATTACTTTGCATCGTCAGCATGACATTCTAAACAGTTGGACGATACTTGGTGAATTTCCCCCTTTCTAGATGATTTCAGTTTTTAGTGCCAGAGTAGGCAGATGATTGTTGCATCTTGTGGTTCTTGGATGCCTTTACTTTCTTTTCTCTTTTTTTCTGGCATTTGTAGGAAATGGAAATTAATAGGAGACAAGTAAGATCAACTGGCACTTAGTCCAGCAAAAGTGGTAGTCTCAAAAATTTGGGGAGGAGAACTGGCCAGACCTTATGTCTGAGTACAGAGTACTGTGGCAAGTACTTATTGTAGTAGATCCATTTGACAGACTTTATTTCACAGATGAAAACTTATGGCGAGAACCTCACATGACGTTAGTGTACAAGGTGTGGGATGCATTTCTCCCTGACACATAATTCATGCCACTTACACTAAGCTTGTGCTGCTTGTAAAGATGCCTTGAAGGATCTAGTTTCATAAACCCCTTTCACCTGACTCTGGTGCCAGTACACTAAAGGAAAGCTGAATATCATTAATTACTTGTGGCAAATAGAAGTATGTGATTTAAGAACAACCCCTTTGTTGGCGGGTCTGACAGGGTATGCTAAGAAGTCATAGCGTATGGTCCACCTCCTAGGACCAGATACCTTCACACCAGCTTGTCACTTTATTTAGCCATTTTTGACAACACTGTACTATACTAGTCATATGAGGTAGCTATCCCATTTCTATCCCCTTATACCGGTAGACACTTGCATCTTTTGTTCTGGCACTTTCCTCCTTGCCCCTCCCAGACTAGTCTTTATAATTTCTGTGAAAGAAACACATTTTGTCCAAGTCCTTTTCTTGTTTGTGGCTCCCATGGTGTGCACAGACCTCTTGTGCCATTTATATAGGCGAACTGGAATGGATAGTATTGTCTGCCTTGGAACCATCTTGCTTTCCAAGTTTGTTGCTCCTTCTCCTGGAGCTCTGGCATTAAAGTACCTCCTGTATATGACATCCTTGAGTTTTTGGACCTACTGTTTAAAGAAGGAACTAGTTCCTCAGCCATTAAAGTTCAGCTGGCAGTGTTATCAAATTTTCATGTTGGTTTTGAGGGCTCCTCAGTAGCCTCTCATAAGTTGTGCAGAGCTTTCATGTGAGGCACTCTACTTTTAATGACTCCATTTAAAGATCCCAGTCCCCCGGGGGACCTCAGTCAGGTACTGAAGGCACTTATACATTTCCGCTTTGTACCAGCAGCTAAGTGTGGCCCTAAATATCCAACCTGGAAAATCTTTTTTTCTAGTGGCCATTACATCTGCCAGACCAGTTTCCGAAATTCAAGCATCATCTTCAAAACCTCCTTACCTGATTTTTCACAATTATAGAGTTACATTACGAACCAATGCTTCCTTTCTTCCCAAGGTGGTGTCAGAATCTAATATCAGTCAGTCTATTAATTTGCCAGTTTACTTCCCCAGAGTTACTAACAAAGGAGAGTAAATGTTAATATATTAGATGCTCACAGGCAAGTATGTTTATACTTGCATAGAACAAAAGACATAAGAAAAACAGACAATACTTTCAAGATGGCTGCAGACTGAGTAACAGCATAACTCTAGCACTCCCAGTGTGAAAACAGAAACTCAACAGAGAGGGCCAGTAGACATTTCTGTTTATGGGTAGATTTTAGTAACTGGCTAGTAAGTGTATTGCCTGAATGCTAGGAAAAAAGAAATACAGAGCACCTGGAAAAAAAATCAGCTACAAAAAGTGAGGAATAAAAACTGATTAGGGAAAGTTCTGAAGCTGTTCAGCAAAAAAGCAGTGTGACCCCCAGACATGACTTCCAGTAACCTACAGGAATATATAAGACAACTGCATGCAGACCTGGTTAAAATAAATGAAACACTGATGGAGTGTATCAACAAAAACAGAAAAAGTCTGGAAAAAATGGAAGAAGCTTTAAACAGATATTCAGATGAAATGATAAAGCTGCAAAAATCAGAGGTCGAAATGAAGAAAAGGCTGGCTGAATATGAGACTGCTCAGGAAGAGATGTTCCAAAAAATAATAGAATTAAAGGACAGAGCATGTAGGGAAAACCTGAGATTTTAGGCTATACCAGAGAAGCTGGAAGGAACAGATTGGATTAATGTTATGAAAGCACAAATAAGCAACTGGACTGGTATTCCACAGCAGGAGTTGTTAGTTGAAAGGGCACATTGTGTGTATGCTCCAAATCTGGCTATGAGAAAGCAACCTAGACCTTTAATAGTAAAGATGCAATCCTACTAGCAGAAGGAGTTGATTCTTACAAAACTAAGACAGAAGAACAAAATACTAAAAGTAGGAGATAACGGTGTTCATGGAGAATGATTACTCATTGTACACCAGGCAAAAGAGAAGTAAATTCATTCCACTATTCAGGAAATGTCAAGACGCAGGTGTGAGATTCAAACTGCTCTGTCCAGCTGTCTTTAAGGTATTCTTCTCTGGAGGGACAAAATCATTTTTTGACAAAATGCATGCTAAGGAGGAAATACAAAAGTTTGTGAAACAAAAGGAGATTCTGCTTCTTGTTCATCTGGTAGTAAGGAGCACAGAGAGACTGTACCTGTGAAACCTTTTCCAGTATTTCAACAGAAAATGTTGGCGAGAAGGAATGGAGCATGAGAGTTGACTAGAAGAATTGAGAGTATGTTGGAAATGAAGCAGAGACATGATTTGGGTGACGGAGAAGAACAGTAATAAAACCAGTAACTTAATGCGGGGTTACAATGCAATAATTATATTTGTGAAATATGACAGAACAAGAAATTCTGGAAATATTGGACTTTTTCAGAATTTGTTAGATTTGTCGGGGACTGTAAAGTATGTGGCCTACTTCATGTCAATGTTTGGGGGAGGGGAAGAGAGGGGAGAAAGATAATGTAAGTAAAGAGAACACTTTATTTTCTTTATGGTACTGTATTTGTGATGCATGGTTTTCTTTGCATGCTGTTTTTGAGTGTAATGGGGATTGTAGACAGGTGTTGTTGTTTTACTTTTTCTCCCCTCTTCTCTCTTTCTTCTTGTACAGTTTTGAAATATAGGCAATGCAATGATGGAAACAAGGAGAGGGGCCTGGTTAAAAGGCATGACAAAGTTAAAGTGAATGTGCTTTTTTCATTCTTGCATGGGTAAATGACTAGATTTAAGAGAGAGCAAGTAAATGAAAAAGAATATTGAATATTATGAGGCTTTTTCTAGGAAATGCATGTATAGTAAGTAGCAATTCTGCAGCTGCACTTCATGTCTGTTATGGAGACAATCTGACAAAGAAACTGGAGACAGCCTGATGGAAGGGGATTGCCTGAGGGAAAAGACGAAAAAAAGAAAAGAGAAATTGACTAGAACATAATGTTCTCTGAAAACAATCAGGGATTTTCCCAGCCATGAGAGCTTTAAAAATAACACAAAACCAATTGGACTTGAAATAAAGTTTTCTCAGTTTTCTTAGTTTGCATGTCACTAGAAGACAGTTTGATGAAGAGAAATGGCTTGGAGAAAGTGTTTACTGAAAGCATTCAAGTGTTTTCTCACTGAGAGAGCTATAAAGATAGTCAAAATCAAATAGCACTTACTAATAGCACAGGCTGTATCATGCATCTTAGCATGACTAACTTTTCTTTTTGGTTAACTCTAAGCCGTCTGTGTGGCTATCCACTTAGAACTTTTGTTCTTATTAAGAAGCAAAAACTTCAATATTTGAAGATGTATATAGTTTTGCATGTTATTATTGAGGGGGTTTGGGGGTTATTCTGTTTGAGGGCTTTCAAAAAAAACAAAAGTTATGTAAGATGTGGTATAGGAGCAAATGGATATGACAAGAAACAACTAAAAGACCAACCTGCCTAACAGTTTATGCATGTAATATAAAAGTTGGAACTAAACATTTAACAAAAAAGCAGTTATACATAAAATGATGCTTTTTGTAATGTCTTTCAATCTGGTCTTACAGATAAATATAAAAAAGAAAGAGTAGTGAACTATATTAAAAATGTAGAGTGCAAATTGCTATACTACAGAAGACACACCTGGAAAGAACTGAACATGTGAAGTTGATAAATAAAGGTTTTCAGGATGGTTATTCACCTGAACATCTGTGGAAAAAGAAAAGAGAAGTACTTATATTAATTGCAAGAGGAGCTCCAGTAGTGATAAAAGAGGGAAAAAATATAGTAATGGAAGATACATAGTACTAAGGGGCTACTGGTTAGGGAGGATGATCACACTGGCATGTATTTACATTCTGCCTAAAGCTGTTCTAATAGAGCTTAAGAAAATTCTGGGAGAATAATCAGCTTTCAGCAAGGAATATTACGTACAGGTGGAGACTGGAATTTGGTCTGTGACAGTGAAGATGTGTCTGGGGGGGCCTAGTAGGGAAAATATAACAAAGGAGGGTAGATTTTTGAGGAAATTTATGAAAATGTTTGACGTAGAAGATGTGAATTCAGTACTAGTAGTTAGGATTGAATGTACATATTATTCACAAAGATACAAAAACTGGGCTAGGTTAGATGGATTTTATATCTCACAGGAACGTGTGCATTTCATTGAAGGTCTTGAAACGCACCCAATAACTATTTCAGAACATGTACTAGTAATAACTAAAATAATGCAAGGTAATGAAATAAAAATGAGACGCTGGCACTTTCCCACCTATTGATTGAAAAGAGAGGAATTTAAGGAATGGGTTTTGGAATTAATTCAGGAGCTACTAGAGAAAGATAATTTTCTTCTGAAAATATAGCTGTGAGATTTGAAATATTCTGCTTTCAGCAGTGAACAAGTTAAAAATGGCTTTCAGTGGATTTGTTTGAAAATGTAAAATAAATACTCTGCTTTTCAGTATAGTACAGGGTGCAGTTAGTTTAAACTCTTGGCAAAAAGCATACAGCTTGGCATTCATTGTTATTAAAAATCAGAAGTAAAATATTTTATCTTTATAAACTATACAGTTTGTGAAATTTATTATCTACAAGCAGGTCAAGATGGACTCTTGTATGCAGCTGTGTCTTGTCAACAGGACGTGCAAGAGAAGAGCAAGGCCGAGGAGTTATTCTTCAGGAACAGAATGTGTGTGATATGGAAAACAAACTGTCAGCAGACCAGCTTCAAAAGAAAGGATTGTCCCAGGATCGGCACTTTGATCCCGAGTCCCGCATTGCCGGATACAGTCTCGGCCAAAACAGTCTCTGCTCTGTTTTGTTTTTTTTTTTTTGATTGGCCTGTATACCGGTATACCAGCCAATAAAAAATTGCAAAACGGAGCTCTGTTCAATGCGGAACTGCTTGATGCTCCGCATTGAACAGAAGAGGGACCGCTGTGCGAGTTTTTGATTGGCTCGTATACCAGTATACGAGCCAATCAAAAAAATCAAAAAAACAGAGCTCTGTTCAATGTGGAACTGCTTGATGTTCCGCATTGAACAGAAGAGGGTCCGCTGTGCGAGTTATTGATTGGCTCGTATACCGGCATACGGGCCACTCAAAAATCGCCAAACATGGAACTACTTGTCTTTAATGCGGAACTGCGATGTTCCGCATTAAAGACTAAAGGCCTCACATAATAGAATCACAGAATCTCAGAAAAAAGAAGTATGAGAAGAGATAAAAACAGTATTAAAACTAGGAATAATCAAACCGTCAACTAGCAAGTGAAATATTTCCATTGTGCTTGTGCCAAAACTAGATGGCACTGTGATTTCATTATGATTTCTATCTACAAGTTCGACAGCTACCCTATGCCTCTGGTGAAGCAGCTGAGTAAAGCCACATCTCTTACTACACTGGATCTGAATAAGGGATATTGACAGATTCCATTAAACAAACAGGCTAAAGTGTAGACTGTATTCTCTGCTGTCAAAGATCTATTCCAATATACTGTCCTTCCCTTTGGTTTGCATAATGCCTCACCCTCATTTTAAAGACCACTAGACCGAGTGCTGAGATTCTGTAAGTCTAATGCAGCGGCTTACTTGGATGATATTGTCAGCAACTTTGAAGACTTAGACTCTCATCTTCCTAAAGTTCAGGCAGTTTTCGACACCCTAAGATAGGATGAGTTTATGGTAAATGCTCTGAAAAGTAAAAATGGCATAACTGAAGTTATTTATTTGGGATTTGTAATAAGACAGGGATTAATTAAGCCACAGACAGAAAAAATAGAGGCCGTGAAGGAATGGCCAGTCTCTAGGACAATAAACCAAATATAGAGTGAAGGAATGTTCAGTCTTCTCAGACAAAGTAAGTAAGAGCTTTCCTAAGACTTGCAAGGTATTACCAGAAAATTTCTTCCATAGTCCCTTAACAGACCTGACTAAATGTAAGATTCCAAAATGAGTCAGATATACACCAAGGCCAGAAGAAGCATTTAAGAAGCATAAACAATGCCTCTTTGTCAAACCAGTTCTCATTTTCCGATAGTCCATGACTTTTTCAAGCCTTTTATTGTTTATACAGATTCCTCAGGAGTAGGATTACTGGCAGTGCTTACACAGAGGAAAGAAATTGAGGGACACACAGGTATGAAATTTCAGCAGAAAGTTAAATAAAATGGAGACTAGACACTCTACAAATGACAGTAAATGCCTGGCTGCAAAGTGGCCCTTGGTCTCTACAATACTATCTGTTACTCAAGGAATTTACACTAGTTACACCACTTCTGCAGTGGCATTAAAGACTAAAGACCCTAATTTTTTTGTGGGTCTTCACCTAGTGTGAAAGAACTTTTGTCCCGACCTGGGCAGTCAAGAATCTGGCAACCCTAAAAGAGGACGAAAAAATATGTAATACCAGCACATAGTTTTTTTGTCCTCTTTATTGTATAACCAAATATGGTTACCCTAGTCAGAGTGAGTTCAAAAAGTTCAGACAACATGTGTAAACACTTTTTCAAAAGTGCTTAAGACCTTTAAAGTCAGAACAGAACACTGACAAATATAATCTGGCTAGTAAAGAGTTAAAGCAACAGCAGTTATCTGTTTGAAAGTAGATACTACTACAAGTACAGTCAGTACATGGGCTATGGTATGCAGTTAAAATATGTAGGTCCATTTACAAAAAGGGAGGGTAGGTAACAGCCAAAGGGCAATCATACACTAATTGTGTCTGAAACAAAAGAACAGCATTTAGCTAAAGTAATACAGGTCCTTCAAACAATGCAGGAGGCAGGGTTTAAGTTTCAAAGTAAAAAGGTACACTTCATGTCATGACATGCTTTCTAGCCAGAAAGAATTACCCTTTCTGGAGTGGAGACCAAAGAAAAATACAGCTTTTTGTAATTTAAAGGCAACATTGGCCAAGGCTACAAAACTAGTAGCTTCAAGTTTAACACGTCCCTTTGTGTTACAGGCAGCAGCTGGACCCAACACACTCTCTGTTGTGCTTTTACAGGAGTGGCCTCACGGCTCTGATGCTGAAATGAAAAAGACTTTACATTCTTCAGTAAAAAATGACACATGTTGAGAGGGATATCACCTGTGCATTCAGCAACTTTTGGCCATTTACTGGGGTTTAAAATAAACTTAATACCTAACAACGTTTTCCAAAGACATTATAGTACAGACATAATATTATGCCATACAGGCTTTGGTAAATAAGACTCAGTTAAATAAATTAATTAATAACGTCAGTCAAGCAGTGTTTTGCAAAATGGTTGGCTTTATTTTATGTCAAGTAAATTACAGTAAAGGCAGGAGATAAGTATTACTTATCTAATTCATGGAATATGAAGGATGTTTTTTCAGACAGTGCATACGTAGTTAATTCTCTGCAGCTGCATATGTCTACATGGGCAAGGAGAGGGTTTGTTGATAATATGGGCAAATCGCTTAAGCATGCTTCTGTGCTACAGACTATTTGGAATTTAGTTCGTAGTCAGTTCCTTGTGGGTTACTACAGTATTTTAAAGGTAAAAGCTCATCAGAAAGTTACAAATGAGATTTTTCAGTTAAATAACTGTGCAGATCAGATGGCAAAAAAGGCAGCCAGGGAAGGAATGCAGTTGTATCCTACAGAACACCTTTCTGGTGTACCAGATGAAACTACTGCAGTACATGCCATACAGACATTTTCAGCTCAGAATTTGCAACATGATTTGCTGCAGATCCAAACTAAGTTTGGACTGAAGAAATAATTTGAAAAATGTACTCTTGTAGGAGACAGTCCAGGGCAATATTATGCAAAATGTTTTGAAGACTGTTCTAGTCTTCCTTATATTCTGTACCAACAGGCCCGACAGTTAGTAAAGTTTCATCATCAGGTAATGGGACATTTGAGCACACAAAAGTTATGGCCCATTGTAAAAAAACAAGTACTGGCATCCACAGTTTAAAAAAATCTGCGATTTAGTGCATGCTGAATGCTTAATATATTTGCAGGTAAATGCTCAGTTGAAAAAGCCACAGTTACTAAAGGTAACTCCAACGGATGGACCTTGGTATGCCATCGAAATTGACTTTGCAGGTACATTACCCCCAGCTAAAGGTGGGTACAAGTATATGTACTAATACCACAGTTATTACAGGCACCATGCATTGGGCATATGTTTTAACAATATTAACAGGTAAACCTATCTCTGTTCATACAGACCATTTGGTTAGGATCCCTTCTACTTGCAAAAGGGTAGGTAGGCAGTATAAAAAAGTAGTAGTACATTTTAACATTACATTCCCATACACAGTCAAATGCTAATACAAAAGAGCTTGGTATAATACTCTGCTAGGAGGCCTAGGCACAGGCATTAGAGTTATTAATGCAGCTGATATTGAAATTCTAGCTAATTGTTTAAAAACAGTGGGGGAAGATATCTCTCAGGTTGTACATTTACAAGCATCTTGGAATCCAGAGATATGGAAGGCACACCTGCATAATATAAATTATCAGCAGCAATTTTTAGACAATTCTGATGAAATGCAGTTACATCAGTTAAAATTTAATGGTAACATGACAGTTTTTGTAAATTGGACAGAATGCACTATGCAATCTCTGTATGTAGAAACTCAAAAAAAATGTACAAATGGAACTGATGTTACAGAATGAAAATGTTTGGCGACAATTGTTTCATAAATGGGTACCTGATACAGATTGGATTAAACTATATACTGAAGTAACATATTGTACTCCGCAATACTGCACAGGACAGTTTTCACATTATAATGTTACTGATACCACTGTTATGTGTCAATTTACTGTATTACCTATAACGTTTCTCATACTGGAAGGGTATGAGTATTGGTTGTCACAATTTGAAGGTAATTACATAGATATGAGAGGGAAAACACACAAAACTGAGTATTGTACACAGAATCAAAATTGGTTAATTTGTGGGCAGCATGCGCCTGTCTATGAACCATGCTTATTGCAGCACTCTGTTAATTTGTGCGAGTGGAACATTATGCCTTCATCTTTTCAAATGTTTCTAGAAGTAGCTCCCCAGTATATTTGTCTGGTTACAGATCAGGATGTAGGTCATAATTTACAGTTACCGTTCATAGGATGTTGTTCACATGTTGATTTCCTTAAATGGAATAATCAGAGCTATGTGTTTGCTAAAACCATAGAAGTGAATACTTCCATAAATTGGAATTATGATTTAATACAGCTTTCCAATATATCTGTATCTTTGGATAATTTAGAAAAAATAATGAACAGTACTAAAATTCTCAGAGAGTATTTGGAAAAAAGAAATAAAAGTATTCTGTATTATGAGGCATTGAGCATCATTGCAAAAGATAAATTACTTAGCTTGTCCGAAAAGACCAAAAAAGACACTGCTCACAATTGGTGGGATATCTTTACTGGTTGGTCCACTTCAGGAAAAAAACTGTTAAATTGGTTAGTACATCCTGTACTAGTAGTGTTAGGCATTATAGTCATATTAACTATCTGGAATTGTTATCTAAGTTGTCATTTGCGAAAAACTTACAGAATCCAGCAAATCATAATGGTTAACATAAATTGGAAAATATTTCAATGTGTGCAACTGCAGTCAAAAATGAACAGTCATTTTCTGCCTTTTAATTTGAAAAGAGGGAATTGTGAGATTTGAAATATTCTGCTTTCAGCAGTGAACAAGTTAAAAATGGCTTTCAGTGGATTTGTCTGAAAATGTAAAATAAATACTCTGCTTTTCAGTGTAGTACAGGGTGCAGTTAGTTTAAACTCTTGGCAAAAAGGATATAGCTTGGCATTCATTGTTATTATTATTTATTTATTATTATTTATTTATTTAAATTTGTTGACCGGGAGTGTCCGACTGGACGTGGGTCCATTTTCAGCGGAGGCCCGGGGAGAAAAGCTCCACAGTAAAATAAACAGACAGTAGTTACATTGGATTACATAGCGATTAACAATTTAACATAGAAATTACTTACAACATATTTACAGATGAAGAACATAGTACATCAGTAGACAACTAGAATCTTTATCTGTGAAGTACATAACAGGCTTTAACAAATGTAACAATGAGAAGTTCCTGTTGTATAATAAGTACTAGGCTTATGAGCATCTGAGCTTGCTATCATCAAGGTAGTTAGTGGAGGGAAAGAAAGGTAGTAGTTGGATGGGGTGGATGATATTAGAGTGGGAGTTGCAAGGGCATAGCCAGCATATTTTTAGGTGCGCTTGTAATAAAGTTTTGAAGTTGGTGCATGATGGTATGGAGGTAATTGTGGGTGGGAGTGAGTTCCATAATTTGGGTATGGCGCAAGAGAATAGTGCTTTACCATCAGAGTTATTGGCTTTAGTGATCTGCAAGTGATTTTTGTTGCTGGATCTTAGTGGTCTGGTGGTGCGATAGGGTTGGAGTAGATTCTGGAGGGATGGGACATTTAGTGGATGGTTTACTAGTTTGTGGGCGAGTGAGAGTTGATACCACTGAAGGAGGTGAGGGAGTTCAAGCCAGCCCAGTTCAGCAAGTGAGAGACAGTGGTGACTACGGTAGGATGCCCCTGTGGCGAATTTGGCGATTTTGTTGTAGCAGGTCTCTAGCTTGTTTAGATCACATTGCCTTAGGTTGGTATATACTGGAGAGGCATAAATTAGAAATCAGAAGTAAAATATTTTATCTTTATAAACTATGCAGTTTGTGAAATTTATTATCTACAAGCAGGTCAAGATGAACTCTTGTATGCAGCTGTGTGTCGTCAACAGGACGTGCAAGATAAGAGCAAGGCCGAGGAGTTATTCTTCAGGAACAGAATGTGTGAGATATGGAAAACAAACTGTCAGCAGACCAGCTTCAAAAGAAAGACTTGTTATTGTGGCAAATTCTCTAAACTGCTGATACAGGCAGAAAAGAGACTATAATTGTACTTCTTACTTTTGTATGAGAGACACTTGATTCTTACAGTCATGATGCTGTAAGCTGAAGTACGGTTTTGTTACATGTGTATCTTTCATTGTTATACTAGATGTTTACTTCGTATGCAGTAAAGGAATGTTCATATCAGACTGAACCGTCTCGATTGTCTTCATTGAGTAATGGTACAGACTACCTTTCATTGTAGTAACATAAATTTTACAATAGCTAGGGAGTGGGATAAAATTTAAAGTGGAGTTTAAAACTAGGGAGGAAATAAAGGAAAGGGAGATCTGGTTAAGAAATAACAAGAATTATTTAGAGGGACTGAGGGATGTTAAAGTAATGTAAAATAGGGAGAATCTCTCAGAACAAGAAAAGGAGCAACTACAGAATGCTAAACGGAAAATAAGGGATTACCTCGATAATATGTACTAGTCTAGAATGACTGCTGTTAAGCAACTTTTTTTGATAATAATTCTAGAGCACAAAAACTTTTAGTACTATGACTCAGGCAACAGAAAGTGGAAAGGGCCATCTCCAAGCTTACGGAGCCTATAACAAGGAATATAACAAGAGATCCTGTAGAAGTATTAGAAATATTTTGGAAGTTTTCTGAAAGTTTGTATAAAGCAGAGAAATATGGAAATCAAGAAAAGGTACAAATGGAAATGTTTATGGAAGAAATAAATATGCCAAGGTTAGGAAGAGATGAGATAAAATGGCTATGTATAATCAGTCTGCAGGAACGTCCCCAGGAACAGATGATATTCCTGTGGAAGCTTGGAAGCTAGGAGGGTAGAAACTGATAAAAATCTGGCAAGTTTTGTTTAACAGTATTTTAAGAGGAGGAGAAGTTCCAGCATCCTGGAAGAAGGTGGTGGTAACAGTAATACCTAAAGAGGATAAAGATCCATCGGATCCAGTTTCATATAGGCTAATTTCAATACTAAACCATTATTATAAAGTGTTTATGTCTATAATGGCTAAAAGAATGGAAAAAGTGATACCAACATGGATAGATATGGATTAGTGTGGTTTTGTGGAGGGGAGGCAAACATTTGACAATTTTAATAGAACATTGATGATCCAGAGGGAAGCAGAATGTAAGAAAATCCCACTTTATTGGTGGGTCTTAATGCAGAGAAAGCATTTGATGGAGTAGACTGGGACTTCATGAGCAGGGCAATGGAAGCATGTGCTTTCCCTGATACAATCATAAGGTTGATTAGGAGTGTATATGAGGGAGCAGAGGTGAAAATTAAAGTGGGTGGAATCCTCTCTGATAACTTCTGCTTGATTAGAGAAACCAAGCAGGTTTGTCCACTTTCCCCTTTGTTGTTTGCATTATATTTAGAACCTTTGGCAAATAAAATAAGGGACTCAGAAATTCAAGTATATAATTGGTGTGGTGGTCAGGAAAAACTGGCTGTGTTTGCAGATAATATTTTATACATGATAAAACCGGAAAGGGACATTACAGTGTTGTGGAACATTTTAAGACAGTTTTATATCTTCTCGGGATACAACATTTATGAAACTAAAACAAAGGCAATAGCAGTAAATTATGTACCCACTCACAAATTGGTCCAACAATATCCATATTTATGGGGACATGATAAAATGAAGTAAGGCACAATACAGTAATGAATTAGTGGAAAATATTAAAATTTGAAGTTGTAATAGCTGTAAAGATAGCATGTAAAGAAGTAGGATGGCAGGACTTTAAAGGACGATTATCACTTAGAATACTGCTTGTCAAAGCAGATACAATAAGGGTCTTTCAGAAGGACATTTAGTGTAAATGATACAATACAGAAGAGACCTTTAGAATGTGTTTTGTGACATTTAAATGTAAGGAGTTCCAAAATATTAATGTGCCCGTAGTCTGCAATAAGCATGATAAATTGCTAAACAAAGCACAAACAGTTGAGATTGATGAGATGATGTGTTGTTTGTGGGTTATATGAACTGGGACCGCAAGAAAGAAAATATAAACATGTTTTTGGATAGGATGGCTGGGAAGAAATTAGAATTATTATCTTTTGTTTTTTGATATAACTGTATTATTTATGCTTTTTATTATGTCTTTGTAAGTATTTTTGGATATCAGTCAACTTCATATATTTCATTATTTTCGTAAAGCCACACTTAATTTTTCAGTGAGTGCCATGAGATCTTAAATATCCACTTAAGCTGCCACTAATTTAGTCAGATGTGAGCTTGATATAATGTTTCGTATGTGTGTGCATGTATGTATGTGCTTGCAATTTTATCAGAAGGAAGGTACCTCATGAGTGGAGTCACCGTCTTCATTCTGCAGTGTCGGCACTGGAATAATAATCCAGGTTGCTGGTATGGTTACAGAAATTATAGTCTCCTTATCATCTGGCCTCCAAGCTGAATGTGCAGCCTGCTGAGGCACTAACAATGCAGTGACTTTAGAATACACACACATTCTTGGTTACAGTCAGGGTGTCCTACAGTGATCTGTCATGCTTTTACTTGTTTAGATTGCATCTTTCAAACCTAAGTTTTTTAACTGAGGAGGTCTGTAGTCTATATACAGATGACTTGAAGTTGGGTAAACTGATAACACATGTTACAGATAAGGCAAGTCAGCAAAAGAACTTTACTAAATTCACGATTTGGTTACAGGAGTATAATATAGCAATAACCCACACCTGGGTGTGGGTAATGCTGGATTTACCCACGGTTGGTGTGGTTTGGTCATGAGGGCGATGCCCGAGTGGCCAAACAAAGACAACCGTGGGTAAATCCAGCATTACCCACACCCAGAAATGGGTTATTGCTATTATACAATGACATTATTTAAGAAAAAAAATGCTTACTTTTCTTAAATAATGGCATTGTATAATGCCTACTTGCTGCCCTTCTGCAGCTGTCTGGTATTCTGCGACAGTTCTGATGTACTGCGCATGTGTATGCTTACGCAGTACATCAGAGTTGTGGGTGGAAGCAACGGAGAAAGCAAGATCTCCGTTGCTTTTTACAAACTGTCTCGCTATGTTAAAGGAGTTTAACATAGCGAGACAGCTTTAAAAAAAGCAATGGAGAATCTCTGTTGCTTTTTTTAAAGCTGTCTCGATTTAACATAGCAAGACAGCATTAAAAAAAGCAACGGAGAAAGGAAGATCTCCGTTACTTTTCTTAAAGCTGTCTCCCTATGTTAAAACTCCTTTAACATAGCGAGACAGTGTCTAAACAGCAACGGAGATCTTGCGTTCTCCGTTGCTGTAAAAAAAGACATACTAATGGAAAAAGTCAGGACGACCGGACCTTTTTCCATTAGTAGAAGTCTGATTTACAACGTGCACGCTGACCAATCAGCGTGCACGTTTTGGAATATTAATGGGGGGGTCGTTGTATAATATGCCAATAAATACATCAGAAGCTAAGGATATGAAATTTGGGAGACGTAAATTAAAAGTGAATATTTAATACAGCACACAGTCACTGAAACTGTAGCTTTGTTTGACTACCTGGTTATATGGGTATATTTAACCTTGAGTTTTTCTAATCATATCAACCAGTTGGTTAATGATAGTTATAAAAGTATAGCTTTTATCAAAAGATTTATAAAGTCTATGAAATCAGAAATGAAGTCATTCCCCAGGATTCAGCAAGCTCTGCACGGTGTGCTGAAATAGTGCAAGAGCTGCTGCATGCAATATGGCCGATGAGCAATCCAGGAACGAGCTCCCGGGATGTGCACAAGTGCTCCTACACTATTCCTGCATGGGCACCACTGCTGTATGCGAATCACCCCATTTGCTGGTGACAACCATGCAAATGAGGTGAGTTAGTGACCCCGGAAGCAGGCAGGCAGGCATCTGTGCAGGACTAGTGTAACCTGCAGAAATGTATATAGTTACTAACCGAATACATTTCTGCAAATTACAAAACAGAGGCATGACAGCTCCAAAGAAAGCATGTATTCAATGTAGTAGACATGCCAGTGGCCAAATATATGGCCATTGGCATGGGGAATAATTGCAAAATTATAAAAAATAACTTTTATTTTTTTTTTTGGCCGATTTTGGCTGTTTAAGCATAGGGCAGTGGTGCGCAAATGGGATCAGCCCGAAAATAAGAAAAAGTTGGAAATAAGCTTTTAAACCCAAATCAGCATTTTCCCATGATAGTCAATGGCATGCATAACACCAACAATACCAGGGAATAGTGGTTGCTAAGGGGGAAAGGCTCAGTGTGGTAACTATGATTTAACATTCTGGTTTATGCAAATGAGGGGATTGATGCTGAATCACAGATGTCCTCTCAGTGTTAGCTTGCTCCCAACCGTGTAGGTGCAGCAACACCATGATATACGTATAAGAGGTAGATGACCTCATAAGGGGGAGTATCATGCATGCTGTAAGCATATTGGGGCTCTCTGGCCCGTGTTTGCCCTTAACTAAGCACAGCTTAGGAAGGGGTGTGTGTCCTGAGACTGCCTAGCAGTATTTACATTGCCTAAACCAGTGTGCGCGGTGCACACTGGGTTTTAAACAAAAAAAAAAAACACAGGAAATAGCAGCTCTGTTCACATCTGAGCACTGGGTATGTACGGCATGCCTCTGGGCTTAAACAGGAAGGCAATGGGAAGGGAAAACAGCAGTAGGAAGGCAATCAAGGAGAACTAGCATAGCTGGCAGGTGAAATGTATCAGAATCAGCCAATTACACAGGCAGCAGCCCAGCACACTACTATAAACCATGCAAACACCTTTCACTCTGTTTTTTTCCACAAGCTCTACACCTCCGGGGTACACAGATTGGGAAATTTTACCTGACAAAACTAACAAAATGTTAGGGGCTGCTGTTGTGTTCTCATGCATCAATATGTGGAAGAGACTGAGGGTGGTGAGGATGTGAATGCTGGCAACCAACCCACAGTGAGGAGGAGAAGAGTGTACAGACCCAGGGTAACCTACCAGGGGCTACATGAGCTGGAGATAGTGGAGCGCTTTAGGGTGGGCAAGGACATTTTACAGCAAATTGTTGAGCTGTGCTGGCCATGCCTCACACACAGAACCAACAGAAGGGAACCCATCCCAGTGGATACCCAGGTATGTGTAGGGTTAAGAATACTAGCCACAGGTACCTTCCAAAGGGCAACTGGGGATATCATGGGGATCTCACAGGCATCAGCATCCAGGGTACTCCACCAGTTCCTGGACGCCATGTCAGCACATGCCGGTGAGCACATATATTTCCTCAAAACCCGTGAAGCATTAACCAGCAATATGCGTCTCTTCTACCAAATAGCAGAATACCCTGGGTTAGTGAGTGCTATAGACTGCACGCACATAAACATCAAAGCACCACATGGCGAGCGGGGTAGGGTCTACATAAACTGCAAGGGCTTCCCCTCCATCAGCTGCCAGGTCATGTGCGATGCCCAGGGCATTATCTTGAATGTGTGTGCTGGCAGCCCTGGAAGCTATCACGACTCCCACATCTGGCATATGACACAGCTGTACCAGAAATTTGCCAGTGGGGACATCCCATCAGAAATGCACACACACCTGAGCAAGAACTCCATAATGAGGCACACGCACAAACCAGAATCATAATAGAGCATGTGTTTGGGATGCTCAAGTCACGGTTCCAGTGCCTGGACATACGCAGTTCTCTACAGCTATGTGTACACAAATTTTCATTGTATGTGCCATGCTACACAATATGATCCTGTGGAAACATCTGCAGCAGGAACAGCATGGGGCAAGGCCACACAGCCCCCCACCATTGCCAAGGCCATCACAGGCACAGAGGGACTCTGAGGAGGAACAACCTGAGCCTGCCCATGTAGGCAGAAAGAGGCATGCCCAGTATGCCCAGGCTTTGGCAAAGAGGCAACGCATAGCACATACACTGACACAGTAGGGACCCAGGGAATTACACCTCTCTCTGACTCGTACATACAGTAAAAGGGATGCCAAGCATGATACTACCTGTGCTTTACCATGTATAGGGAGTGTACTATGTGCATCCAGCATAGTCAGCCCTCCAGCACCATCCTCAGTAATGGCACAGCCACAAGGTAAGTCACTCTTCCTATCAATTGCTGAATGGAGTAGTATGTTCTGCTAGTTGTATCCATGGTATGGATGTGAGCATGTAAGAGAATCTGGTGGCTGAATGGGATGGCAACAGTTAGTGGACACCTATATGGGCAGCAGGAAAGCCATAAGAAATACTGGTGTCAACAAAGTAGGCAGTACTAGACAAGGTGACAAATCCCACTGCAGTACATGTGGTGGCCCAAATCTGTGTCCATAGGACACACACATGCATGTCAGTGAGGCTCACATACCCAACAGCCTCAGCCAGCAGGACAGGTGTAGATGACCATAAAGACAGGCTGTGCTAAGGCCTCCAGTTGATGGCAATGGTGAACAGCTCCCCCTCCAGACCTACACAGACAGACTACAGCAGGTCTGGCAGTTGTATGTTAGTTCTGAAGGGTACGAAGTCTGAAAGTGAAATGTAGGTCAATACAACCTAAGATCTGTATTCTACTGATATGCCTCTAGTCTGCATCATAGGTCAGAATACAAAACGAAATGGAAGACAACAGAGTACCTGAAATACCAATACAGTCATAGCAAATATTTACAGTTGTCAGATGTGCCCCCCCCCCCACAATCCTATGTAGAAATGCAGTAACATGTACGTGTGGGTTTAATAACAGTGGAGCACAGATTGACAGAGCTGGCCCAATTTACAGGATAGATTGTTGCATGTGTACATTATGCAGGGGTCCGTGTGTTAGGTTGTTGTGTGTTTTATATTGTGTGGAAGTGGTCAGCATGTAGGCATGGAGGGTTGCGTCTTGGTGGCCTGTGGCTAGTACTGTTGATGACACGGCCATGTTCTGACAACTGCAGTGCCAACCGCAGTGCATCTCAGCGATATCCAATTCAGCAGTCATCCATACTCACTGTCCAGATGTCGATATCTGTCACCATCTGAAAGATGGACTTGCCATGAATGTGGGCCCAGACATACACACAGTACACAGGTGGAAGTACCCTAGACAGAGTACATAAAATGTAAATGTCAACTGCACACACCTTTGGAATTGTACATACAGGTTAGCAGCACATTAGTTGTCTGTGTAGTATGGAATACTGATGTAGTCTGGCCAATCACTGGCAGACCACAAAAGGCGCAGTTATGAAGTAATGAGAGACTGCCTATGTCCCCGCACAAGGCAGCATAAGGGGAATGTCCCAGGTATATCTGTGAGTCAGCTGCAAGAAGCTTCCATATCACACATGCACTCAGCTCACTCCAGCATCAGCCATAGGTTTATCACAGGTCATATCCCTGCTGTTGGGAATGAGTACAGTATGACCCCCACTTCTGTATGGGAATACCCACAGAATGCAGCATGCTGAAGAGGTGTCCCATGCAGGTGTGTCCCTAGCTGTAAGCAGCATCCTGCCAACATCCAGAACAATGGATTAATATGGACAGGAACTATTGCCATTAACACCTTTCACACTTACCCTGTCACCCCAGGGGAATCCAGTGGCTCACAGCCTGGGAATGTAGGCGTGACAGAATGCACTGGCCAGCTACAGATGGCCTGCATCACTACTAAATGCCCTACAGTCCTCCGTCAAAGGCCTGTGCCTCACCCGTACTGCCAATATATGTTATCTCATGGGGTCCCAACTAACAACATAACAAAGTCCACACAACACAAATGCAAGGCCATGTTGACAAATCCAAGTAGCATGCCACCATATCCTACTGCATGAACTGTGGACTAACCCCTAAGTACCGGTGGGATGAAGGGACAACTATAGGGATACTTCTCAGATATCACTTGCATAATATTAGGAAGAGGATAGAATAACAGAGTGGGGGAGGGTGTAGAAGCATGGATGTCATGGAGTGTGTGAAATCTGAAACTCTGATGTGTGCCCATACTACCCCGGCCTGCAAGCCCAGTAATGGGTGGCTACAGACCTGCTTGTAAACCACAATGTGAAGGGGAACTGACCAGATATATGACCCCTGCCTCTGGGTAACCTGGGTGCATCTGTACAGCTGAGAGGTATGGCCATCCTGTTACGTCGATATATGTACAAGCAGGGGATCCTCAGCCACCACAGTACCAAGGTGATGGACCATTTACACAGACACATCAGCAAGTGTCTGTAGCTACCCCTCCAGAATGGCATGAGTGTGCAAGAATATGTAGGCTGCACACCACAATACTGGACACAGCTTCATTCAGATTGTATTTCCCAGGAAATAACTGTGAGCAAATAAGTATATGTGTCAGTAGTTGACATAATACATCACAGTGTATAACAGTACATATGTCTGAATATCTCTAACACCAGTCATGTAACGCAAGCAGCACACACACAATAGTTACAGTATCCCACTATCGTTCGCCCATTGTGACTCCATATTGTCAACCTATCTACAGATATCCTGCAGAAACAGGTCGCTAGCTGTAGGTGTAGAACACCAAATCCTGGACTGCAGTACAACCTACCTGGAATGGATTCACACACTCAATACAGAAGGTCATACTGGGCATGCTCCTACACTTAGAGAAATGAAGCCCATGTCTGACAACAACAGTGGACTATACATATCTGTCAGTCGCAGATGTCTGTGCACACACACACCACATTGCATACCATTCATGCTTTGCACACACATTGGAAAGGAATACTCACACATATCCAAAGACAACACAGTATAATATGTCAAACAAACACACACAGAGATGTGGGGAAGAGAGAGAGAGAGACAGTGACAGAGAGATTTCCATCATGAGGCCTGTCCCACCCACCACACATCCAGTTGGCCAATATCACATGATGTGCTGATGTCAATCTCTGTAGACATTGCTTTTGGTAGCTATCAGCTCTATAGTGTCTCTGGTGCTTGTGATAATTGTGTAACATGATAGTACAAATCAGTATTCATCTAACATTTGTATACCCCATCCTGCCAAATGTAAAGTTGTGTGTGACTGAGTGTTGTGTGTGTGTTTCCAGAGGAATGGTTTATGGCCCATTCACACACACTGCACTTCCCATTGCCCATGTTAGCACTCATGCTTATGTCAGTCACCTTAAAATAACCCTCTAGCCAAGTCTCAGCCCCATAAGCTCCATGGCGCTTGTGATAATTGCATAATGCTATAGTGTAACATATTAGGTAGGAGGTCTAATCTCAGACATGGCAACTGTGAAACTGTGTGTGTGTGTGTGTGTGTGTGTGTGTGTGTGTGTGTGTGTGTGTGTGTGTGTATGTGTATATATGTGTATGGAGATGAATGATTTTGAGGACATTTACAGTCACTACACCTGCCATTGCCCTATTTTAGCAAGCCTGCTGATGCCAGTCACCTTAAAATAACCCTTTAGAGAAGGGTCACCCCATAAGCTCCATGGCGCTTGCGATAACTGCATAATTCTGTAGTGTAACTTACTAGTTAGGTAGGCATTCTAATTCCACTCATGGTAACTGTGAAACTGTGTGTGTGTGTGTGTGTGTGTGTGTGTGTGTGTGTGTGTGTGTGTGTCCTTGATAATACCTGATATTATAGACATTCATACTTACTACTCTCCCCTTACCCCTCCTTTAGCACTGCTGCTGATGTTAGTCACCTTCAAAGATACCTGTGGAGAGCTCCCCAACATGTAAGCTCCATGGCACGTGCCACAAATGCGGAACAATGTAGTAGCAGTAACTACTCAGGTATGAGTTTGAATCTCATCTGTGGCAAGTGTTTGTGTGTGTACATATGTATGTGTGTACCTCAAAGATTTTGGCCCCATTTACTCACAGTACACATCTCAGAGCCTGACTTTAGCAGTCCTGCAGATATCATCCACCTTAGAAGTACCTGTTGCCAACCCTAAACCATGTCAAGTCAGTGGAGCATGTTGTAAATGTGTAACATAATGGTCAGTAAAAATTGTTAGATAGAGGTTTGAACCTCACCCCTGGTAAATGTAAATGTGTATTTAGGGTAAAATTATTTTTGGGATCTCTCACCCACTACATCACCCACTGCCAGTATTTACAAGGGCTGGTGATGTTCCTCACTTTAGAAGTACCTTGGGACAACATCCATCTTATAAGGTCCGTGGCGTGTGCGATAAATATGGTACACTATAGTAGCAATACATAGCTAGGTAGGGGTTTAAATCTCAGTACTGGCAAGTGTGTGTGTGTGTGTGTGTCTGTCATCAGCATCCTGTGTGGAGGTTGCTGTGATTGTGTAATAACAGGATCCATTGTGGGGTGGGTTTTGCTAAGTTATTATGTTGAGTACCTAATATATGTCACAATGTCCACCTTACAAAGACAACAGATGTCAAACACCAGAGAGGCTGGTGCAGACAATCCATAGCCCTACATGTGCCATTATGGAATGGTGAACAATATAGGTAACCCTTCTATTACTCAGAGAACACTCTCCACCCATGTCTCATATACAAACATGCTTGGCTAGGCAACAACCACTATATTGGTAGTTCCCTGCATATTGCCTCACAGATAGTAACCACGGTGTGATTGCAATGGACCACATGCCTGTTGACCACAACAGTGCCACTGGTATCAGAAAGTACTGTGATGTGTTACATTTCCTGACTGAGTGTGTGTTATCCAGCAAGTAAAAGGACATGGCACCCTGTTCCATCCCTGCAGTAGGCAAATAAATGCTTACAGTGGCCCTTTTGCTATGTTCCCCACTGGACGACTACAACAAATGTAGAGTCTGCAAATGTAACTCACAAAGGGAATACCATGCCTTATACACATGCCCTGTATGGACAGATGCCACAAACACCACTGAATACCTGTATCATCATGTCAGTGTAGGTGCAAGCACGACCTCAGTTCCATAGCCAGGTCTCACCAAATGAGGTCAGGAATGCTACATCAGAAGATAACAATCTGTCCACACAACATGCCCCAGAGACCTCAAGTACACTTCCATACATCAAAGAACATGCGTGTGGGACATGTGCACAACCCAGACACTGTCCATGTTATGGAATATTGATCACATACATGGGAAGCAGTGCACATCACTGGCCACCCACAATAGTAACCCAGATGAGTTGATGGTGAATACAGTACCCACCCCTGGAGACCACACCAGGGAATACACACCCGAGCCACACTGGAGACTATTGTCATGTGGCCTGATGCCAAGGTATTCCTTTTGCTTAGCCTTGTACAGCCTTCAGGCCCATTCACCTACGTGTGTGTGTGTGTGTGTGTGTGTGTGTGTGTGTGTGTGTGTGTGTGTGTCTGTGTGTGTATGTGTTTGTGTGTTTGGAGATTAATGATCTTGAAAACGTTTGCACTCACTACACCTTCCATTGCCCTACTTTAGCACGCCTGCTGATGTCATTTACCTTGAAATAACCCTTTGGCCATGTTTCAGCCATATAAGCTCTGTGGCACTTGCAGTAACTATGTAATACTGTAGTGTAGCAAACTAGTTAGGTAGGAGTTCTAATCCTGATCCTGCCAACTGTGATAATGTGTGTGTGTTTCCCTGAGAGAGTGTGTGAGTATCTTCATTGACAGCTGATTTTGTGGACATTCACACTTACAACACTTCCTTTATCCCTCCTTTAGCACTGTTGCTGATGTGACTCACCTTCAAAGATACCTTTGGACAGCTCTCCAACATGTAAGCTCCATGGCGCGTGCAATAACTGCATAACATTGTAATAGCAATACATAGTCAGGTAGGGGTTTGAAACTCAGTACTGCTAAGTGTTCTGTGTGTGTGTCATCAGTATCCTGTGTGGGTGCTGGGGTGATTGTGTAATGACAGGATCCATTGCAGTGTGGATTTTGCTACATTATATTGAGGACCTATATGTCCCAATGTCCGCATTACAAGGCCAACAGTTTTCAAACACTGTAGAGGTTGTTGTAGACAATCCTCAGCCATAAATGTGTACAGCCATGTTCAATT
>NC_056726.1:121780317-121915317 GCF_019279795.1 Protopterus annectens | reverse complement strand
TGTTACATGTATTGTAATTGTGACTACAGTCGTAAAAAGGCTCACTACAAAGCATTTAATCTTGGCTTTATGCTTTGTAGGACTGTAATTATCTTCCTAAAATGCAATCACATACTTCAGCAAGATATTTAAGCAGTAATACACGACTGGGTGTGGCTAATGCTGGGTACCTACTGTTGGTATGATTTGATTATGGGGGCAAAGCCCAAGTGATAAAATCAAGCATAGGTAAATCCAGCATTACCTACACTCAGTTTTGGAATATTAGTGTCTGTTATTAAAAATAAAATTGGTTACTTTTTTCAATAATGGCATTGTATGGAGGGCCTTTAAACTTTTTCTTCGGTTTCTCCCAGTGTGTGAGTGATGTACTGCACATGAGAAGGATATGTATAGCTAGTGCTTGCACAGTAAATCACCTGAAGTTCTGCTTTCTTTTCTATTTTAATTACTGTTTTTGTTTGTCTGTGGATCTGAAAAGCAAGTGCTTGCCCTTTGGATTACTCAGGTTGCACAAAATTAAGTTAGACAATGGCAGTCTCTCTGACACATCACATTTCAAGGAGTAGCAGACGCAAAAGACAATAGTATTATATTACTTGTACCTCTGCTGTTCAATGAAGTTTATTTTTTCTATAAACATTTGTTATTTTTGTTGGATAAAAAGCTCTTTGCTGACACTTAGGGATGAAGACAGGTTATTGCAGTAGCCTAAGTAATGCTCTGTCTAATCAGAGTCCATGTTTTAGAACAGTAACAAAATTTCATTATATAATATGATTTTAAAGATGAAAAAGCAGTGCTGAAATGCCTGTTGGTAGCATTAGAATGCATCGTGTAATTAGTGTCTACTTCACAATGTCAGTACATGCAGTAATGTCCAGAATGAAAGTGCGCGTTCAGTTCAAGGTGCTAATGATAACAGTAGTAATTGTTGGCCTGAATAGCTGTGGATTAATGCTATATTAGTTGCATTTTTAGGCAGATACTGGTTTAATGTATAACACAATGTCAAAATATATATTTAAGGTTCTGAAGTTAAACTATAAAATGCACATGCCAGTACGCATTTTGTTGTGTTATTCATAGCGTAAATGCAAGCTTTTGATCAAGTCTAGGTAGACCATGAGGGTCTATATTACAATAACTGAAGATCAATCTTGTAATATCGAAACCTAAAAATGTCTAACGGACGATTTAACCCAGAGAAACACTTCCCTTGGCCACATGGAAAAAAAACCCCTTTAAATCCCAATTCAAGTGACAGGCTTCGCTCCCCACACCCCTGATGTGGGGAGCTGTGCACACCCCCAACTAAATATACCAACTCCGAGATCGCTCCAAATTGGAGAAAAGGGCATAATCCACATAATGGCCAAGGGAAGTGTTTCCCTGGGTTAAATCGCCCATTCAGCATTTTTAGGTTTCGATATTACAAGATCGATCTTTAGTTATTCGATTAACTAAAGTTTCGATCTTGTAATATAGACCCGACCATGAGTACTAATGTAAAAAAAAATGCAAGCTGTTCCAGACAGTGCCCTTACATGGTCAATTAAAGCAAGGAAATAAATAGGCGGCAGTGCTAATTCAGCAGTTGTCATGGTGAAAAAAAGTCATGCAGTTTAAATGCTAAATCATTTATCTGTTTCAGTGTGCTATAACTGCACATTTAAATGTTAGAATAATCAGTTTACTAATGCTGAAGAGTCAAATAATCAGAGTTTTTGTACAGTTCCAGAGGTGTTAGTATTAAGATTAGTTGAGCACAGAAACAGTTGTTTGTTGAATATAGGGCGTACATTTTATTTCATTGCACACAGAAGCATAATTATAATGACAATCCGAAGTGTCAAGCGAATGTAAAAAGAGTGTGTGTGTGGTTAGTGCTGCACTGCGTGTTCAAAAGTATAAGTCAGAGGGTGCATGATGTTTACTGCAGAATACTGATGACATTTTGCGGAAACAAGCTGATCTCTTCAAAGGCCTAAGCTATCTACAGGCTGGCTATTACATAAAGATTTTTTCTTTGGTAGTACCTGTGTTCTGTACTCCAGGACAGAAATCACTTGCTCTGAAAGCTAGAACCGAGGAGCATAAAGAGTATGGAAGCTATGGAGTATTACACCTGATACCTTTTGGTGCCCAGAAATATATTATGGACACAAGACCAGTACTGGATCTTAGCACTTTAACCTCTCTGTAGCAAGGTCAGAGGTTTGCATAGTCACCCTCTAGTCCATCTCCTTTTTCTTGCAGCATGGTTTGTCAATAGGTTAAATGATAGGCCAGTTCTAGGAACTTGCAGTAATGGTCAGCATAAAAGAGTCACAGCTCATTCCTGTATGGTGTACAATATTTATACAAACCTTTTTTGTAAACCATGCAATAAAAGGCTTTTCTGCTGTTACAAAGGCTGCAGAACATTTTTCTGCTAACAACCCATCTGTTAAACTCCCGGAAGCTAGCTGTAACCAGTCATGTGCTTTATGAATGTTATGGTGGCTTTAATATGTGTAATCTCTTGATATGATGTAGTTTACGTCATTTGCTCTTCAACCTGTAGGTATTCAGATCCAGATCGGATCCAAGATAGCAGCTTCACCAACATCTGGTCTGAGCTCCAAGCTCCTCCCCTTAAGCATAATACCCCTCCATCTCCTTCCTTCCCTCAGATCTTGTTTTCCATGGCTTAGCCTAGCATTGTGGTCTTGGAGCTTCAGGCTTGGTGATTTATATTTTTGGGTAAGTGTGTGTTATTTCTTGTGTTAGGTCAGGTTTTCCTTTCCTTTACCTAGGAGGCACCTGGACTCCTCCCCAGAGTCCCTCACCGAGGACACCGATTTGGAGGAAGGGGAAGGCTCCCCCAGATCACGCCCCTATGATGTCTCCTTTGTAGGAGACATCATGGAACTCCTGCGCCAATGGGCGGTTTGCCCCTAAGCCTACCTCGGATGAATTGGTGTTTCTGGAGGCCTTTGGCACAGGCCCATCTACTTCCTGGGTATCCCCCCCCTGCAGATCCCTTGGTGGACCTTATCACCACCCAGGCATGGAAGGAACCGGACACCGTGGACCCAATTTCGAAACGTCCAGACAAGATCCCGAGTCCCCCTTCAGATAGGCCTAGTTGGAATAAGAGGCCCCCTGTAGATGCTATGGTGGTAGCAGCTGCCACCAAGAAAGAACTAGCACAAGAAAGTTCTATGGTCTGTCCCCCTGACTGATAGTCCAGGATGATGGATCGTCTAGGGAAGCGGGTGTATGCTTCAGCCACCTTTTCCATAAGGGCACTGAATTATTTGGCACACGTCACTCAACTGCAGCGTGACCTTATCAGAGAGCTAGCTGAGTCATTCCTGGAGTCCATGTTGCTGGAGGTTAAGTGCACATTCTGCATGCGGATGGCCACTTTAAAGTGGTATCCAATACATCCATGCAGCTCCTTTTGCATGCCACCGAAGGAGCAGAAGGGTGGCTGTCCGGGCGTTGAGGTGACATGCTTGGCTCAGGCTGTGTCAGTTCACAGAAATCTTTAAGGTATCATTTGCAAATGCCCTTTATGATGGTTCTTCCTTGTTCGGGAAGACCGTTCGGGAGATGTTGGTCCAGACCAAAAACGACAGGAAGACACTATCTACCGTTGGGATCCGCTTCTCTAACCCTCAAAGATCCTTCTGCAGGGCAAAAGAAGATGTGGTTCCAAAAGTCTCAGTATTCCCTGGACGCTCAGGACACATCTTCCCCCAGATGCAGAGGGGGTTTTGATAGATGCTGGCCCAGAGGCAGAGGGGGTCTGAGGAATTTGGGCTCCCAGGAACCTTTCTCAGACAGACCCGCGCAGCATCCTTGAGGGGTTGCCCAACTGCTCTGCTCTGGAGGCAGTCTGGGGTCATCTTTCATTGCACCCAGTGGCATGGGAGTCTGTATCAACAGACTATTGGGTGCTTCAGATCATATCCAGAGGCTATTCCATCCCCTTTGTGGTATCTCCTCTTCCCCCAAAACACCTCTCATGCATACCACCCATGCAGAGGGAGGTAGCAGAGCTCAAAATAAACAAGCTGCTAAAGAAATGAGTTATCCAACCTGTCTCCCAAGATCATTCTGGATTGGGCATCTGTTCCAGGATCTTTTTGGTGCCAAAAAAGACGGGGAACCCAAGACCTATTCTGGATTTTTTAACCCTCAACCTGTCAGTTGCCAAAGAAGTTCCAGATGGTCACGTTGCAATCCATCCTGCCTTACCTGAAGGAGAAAGACTGGATGTGTTCGATAGATCTCCAGAATGTGTACTACCATATAAAGATACACAGATGCTCCAGGAGGTTCCTCCGCTTCCAGCTAGGGGCCAACCATTATCAGTTTTGAGCCCTACCATTCGGTCTCACCACAGCCCCCAGCGTGTTCACCAAGGTCATGGCAGTTGTAGCGGCTCACCTAAAGGTTCAGGGAATACAGATCTTCACATACCTTCACGATTTGCTCCTTGTTGCTCCACCAAGCATCTACTTTGTCAAGCCGGAGGCTACTTTCTGAAACTGTCAGGTCATCTGGGAATCACTATCAACACAGCCAAGTCTTCTCTGAACCCAGTCCAGGTTCTAGAGTACATTGGAGCAAGAATAGACACTTTGCAAGTGAAGGTTTTTCTAACCCTGGAAAGAATTCAGAGGTTACAACTCCATGTGTCCTTGATCACTCAGTCTCGCTTCCCCTCAGCAGAGATGGTATTACAAGCTCTTGGTTCCATGACAGCCACCATTACTCTCCTTCCCTGTGCTCGTCTACATATGTGGGTACTACAGTGGACATTAGCAGTCCAATGGTCGTGGTTAGATCTGCTGTTGACACATCCAATACATATCAGCAGGCTGGCAGGGAGTTCCTCCTCTGGTGGATGCACTGAATTGGCGAGGATGTCCATTTGTCCATTTATTGCAGAAGCACAGGAGCCTCCCAACTAGGGGTGTTGGGGGCATTGCGAAGGACAGCCAAAGGCACATGGTCCCTGAATGAGACCAAGTTGCATATCAGTGTCCTAGAGATGAGGGCAGTTTTTTTGGCATTGCCTTTCCTTTCTCCTCTATTGCAATTCAGTCAGACAACATGTCAGTGGTCTGGTACATCAACAAGCAGGGACCAGATCTTTTTGTCTCGTTGCTGAGTGTGGGAATGGGCGGTTTCTGGTAGCACATTCCGGGATGGTCCAACATACTGGAGGACAAACTGAGCAGGACTATTCCGATGCCTTACGAGTGGTCTCTGAATCCTTCGGTAGTGGAGCAGTTCTTCCTTGAGTGGGGTTGGCCTTGCTGCAATCTCTTCGCATCTCCTTCCAACGCAGTGCAGTCTTTGCTCTGGGAATCCCCCAGAGATGCTCTAGTCCATGCTTGGCTTTCTGGTCTTCTCTATGCTTACCCTCTGTTGCCTCTTATTGTGAAATTCCTCCAAAAGGCTCGCAGGCTGGGGAGCAAACTGATCCTCCTTGCCCCATTTTGGCCTCGCCGGGTATGGTTTCCTTCCTTCATCTTCTAGCTCCTGCATCATCTTAGATGGATCTCATCTCTGGACTTTGGGTTCCTCATCCAAACTTGGACAGTTTAAAGCTCGCTGCTTGGCTGCTCCAGTTCCCTTGATAGCTAGGATTCCCGGTTTATCCTCTCCGGTCAAGACTGTTCTGGTGGCAGTTCAGAAATCGTCTACCAGGAAGCTTTACTGTAGTAAATGGAAGCGTTTCTCCATCTGGGCTTCTCAAAGGGACCTGAACCCTTTCACAGCTCTGGGCCCAGCGGTGTTGGAATTCTTGGCAATTCATCAAGGTGCTAGTTCTTCTACTGTAAAAGTTCAACTGGCTGCCATTTCCAACTTCCATATTGGGGAGAACATGGTTTATTTAGCATCCTCTAGACTTTGCAAAACCTTTATTAAAGGTACTTTTCTTTTAAGACCCCTGGTGAAGGATCCTACCCCTCCTTGGGACCTGACTTTGGTTTTACAGGCTCTGGTTGCTCTATCCTTTGAGCCAGCTGCGTCAGTAGACCTAAAATTTTTATCTTGGAAAACTCCTTCCTAGTAGCTATTGCCTCAGCTAGGAGGGTTTTGGCGTTGTCTATCAAAGCTCCATATATTATTTTCCATAAGGACAGTCCAATCCATCCTTTCTTCCCAAAGTGGCTTCTGAGGCCAATATTAACCACACGATTAACTTACCTGTGTTCTTCCCAAAATTTCAGAACAGGCTTGAATATATAGATAAGATGGCACACAGCTAAGTTATTTGTGTTTACCTTTTCTGGGCAAACCAATTTCCAAGGTAACTTTGGCTCAATGGCTCTCTCATTGTATCCTTCAGGTATACAAAGGGTTGGGGTCAAGTAAAGCACATTCTACCAGGTTTGGGATGGCAGCCTTTGGTGGATGTTTTTGGATGATATTTTGGTAATTGGCTTTACCTTTATTTCTCACTATAACTGGACATGATATCGAGAGGGAGAGCATCCTTTGGCTCCACGATGCTCTGGAATATCCTTGTGAGGCCAGGTGTTTGGTAACGGGACTCTGTTCCACAGGTTGAACAGACGGTAAGCTAAAGTCAGATAAAGAAGTTATGTAGTCACCACTCCATCTGGGTGGTTCTTCATTGTCGCTAAACAAATCCTACTCTTCCTGACCTTTATCATTGTTATTGCTCTGGTATGTAGGAGAGAGGGCCTCTGCGACTCTTCTGTCCATGCTTATTGGATTTGAATAACCTTTGTGGTGTGTCTCATTGGATCGGTCAGTGTTTGTAATTGCAGCAAACTTGATCTGAGGGAAGGAAGGAGATGGAGGTATTATGAGTAAGGAGGCGTGGAGCCCGGATCAGATGCTGGTGAAGCTGCGTCTGGATCGATCTGGATCAGAAAATAACCACAGGTTGAAAACAAATGAAGTACAACTATTCAGATGGAATATTATGGTGAGTACATAACTTCTTTTCTCATCTAAACACCTGCATTCAGTATCAGAAACTAAGTCTCAGATTGACTTTAGGAACCAGGTTTAATTGAGTTATGTATATATATTTTTTATCTATCTCTCATGTCACAGGGCTTTGTGATGGACTTGTTCATGCAGTTTATTGTAGATCATAAGTTGATCTTGAGACTGAAGGAATATTTTAGAAAATTGCAATTCATTTCCTGAGTTATAAACAAGACTCATAATGTCTGGTCTTACATTCTTTCCCTTTCGAAAGTTAGCCTAAACTTGTGATATAGTTCCTCAATGAAATCCCCCATATTTTTGGTAAACTTTTTTGAGCTGGTTGACAACTCATGGGTCCATAAAGAAGTTCAATCATACCAGTGATCAGTGAGCAAGGCCTGCCTTTAAGCGTATTCTTATTTATTTAGTATTTTAGCAGCATATCAAATCAAACAATAATCAAACATACACAGTACGGTAAGGAGCTTGGAATATAACTTGGGCTGTAGACTGGGATCCGTCCTGACCACGTCTTGCGTTGAATATTCTTTAACAGCCTCCCTTATAAAGTTAGAACTGATGGGATTAACCTACTCTTTTTTATATTTTACAATAAAGACAGCGATATTGCGAAAACAGACAGGTATTGTTGTCAGCAATAATGGATACAAACAGATTAAACTAAACTGAAGCCTTAGGTGGCCACAAATGTCATATATAATCTTGAAGTAGTTATTTTGTATTTTATTTGCAATTTTAATGGTACCTTTGTCTTTAATTTTATATACTGTGTTTGATGAGCATCATATAATGTCTTATTTATTAGTTGCAACACTGTCCTCCTCTCTGATGTAATTTGAAGGCTGGGTAGACTAGAGATGGCCAATCTAAAAGTATGTAAATAGTTTCTTCAGCATTAAAGGTGGCGTCCATCCTTCTAGTCAATCTAATAAGTTTTTTTAGTACAAAAATCAGCTGATTGCATGGATATTACTCTTATAGTGTACTCCACGTCTATAATGCTTTTATTCTCCATACTAACTTTTGGGAGGATACATAACCGTGGTGTCATTTAATGGGTAATGTCTGTACCGTTACTACACATCTATGCAAATACATTTTTGTTTCATTATGTAAGCTGGATGAGGTTTTCCTTTTACCATCAACATACCACCCTGGGCCAGTTTTGCAACCTGCTAAATGAATGGAGCATTGTTATAATCAATTAAGGTAGACTTAATTTGAGGTATCCACCAGTTTTTACCAAATTGTAAAAGGCAGTGCAACAAATGAACAGACCTGCTTTGTTCATTTTGTACCAGCATGATCAAAAATCAGTATGCAAGAACTATTTTACATACAAAATCATTGGTTTAATGATACTATAATTGCAGTTTTTTTTTTTTTTGCCAATAGGCTCCTTTTTAGCTTCCCAAATTTAGAATTAAATCAAGTATTGTTGATTAGCATGTGACATAGAATGCAAAAGGTTTGCTTTATATAACTGTAAGGTTATTTAAAACCTGTTCTGTGTATATATTGGCATAATTAATCGAATTTTACATTACAGTTTGTCTTAAAATGCTATCTACAGTTCTTTGTGCAGTTCGGATCATGATCAGCTAATAGTTTGAGCGCCATATTTAAATCCTCGCCAAGGCGGTAATTTATTCGTGGAGGTGTCAATATCTACACTATTTAAAAATCACTATCTTTTCAACTGTACTAACAATGCTATTATTATACATGTTACGTATATTTTATTTTTTTAATATATGTAATGTTTATATATTATGAGAATTAATTGTACAGATCTGCAGACTTTGCGTGCGGATACCTGATGTAAACTGTTGTCATAATAATCACCATTTAATCGTGTATAACTCTAGAACTACTTACAGTTTACATCCTGTTATATTTTACCACATGTCCCAAACCATTAGAACACTGTTGAGCTATTGTCCATGCCTATCTCTCCAAACTTGGAGATAAAGTATCCCAGGTATCGCTCTCTCTCTCTGAAATTCAGCTATACAGGAAGAAATCTAGTGGGAGTGGAAATCCTGACTCCTTTAGTCTCTGATAAACCTCCCTTGAGTTGGGCGCTATCTGGAGCAGCTGCGCTAAGGTGGCACCACTTTTATTGAACCTCGGTAGTCCACGGTCATCCGCCATGACCCATCAGGTTTCTTGTACACTGGGCTGTTGAATGGACTCGCAGTTAGCTCAGTATGCCAACTGGAAATTGTAGTTCTTGGATTGTTTTAGTGATTTCAATTATTGCCCACCTGGAATAGATACTGTTGATGTTTACTATTGTTTTGGTGTACCCAGGAATATAATCGGTTCACTTAGCATTGCCTCGAGCGACAACCTTGACTGGCTGTTGTGAACAGTGCTGCCGCCTCCAAACTAATAGCCCACCAGGCGGTCTCCAAAGTTCTACCTTTCAAACACATCTATTCCTAAATGTGTTCCAGTACGGGACTATCACTGCTAATAAGATAAGTGCCATCCCCAAGGTTTTCTTTACTTTGTCTTGGTGCCTAATGTTTGCCCCTCCATAACCAACAGTTTTTTACAGATTGTCCACAAAACTATAGAGGTTGCTTGTAAAAATGGTTATCTCTGATCCTGTATGTCTATAAAGGCCATTACGTGCTGGTCCTCCTTCCAAAAAATGGTAAGAGGTATGTAAGGGCATCGGTCCCGGTGTAATTTAACTCTTCTGTACCCTAACTACTGGGGACCTGTCTGCTAGTCAATTTGTGTCTGTTTTTCTCAATTGGGGTCTTTCATTTCTTTCCCCTAATCTCTCATCAATGGTGCTCTCCATCTGCCTCGCTAACTCCTCATCAAATGGGATGTCAGGGATACAATCGATTCCACCCTGTTTTCCCTTCAGTGGTACTGGGTTGGACTTTTTGTAGGGGTTGCTTCTTAACTGAAGAGTCTAATCCCTTCTCTTTTTTGTTTCTGCCTCCATTTCTTATATGTCTTGATGCGTGTTCAAATATTTCTGCAGCTTCTCCCATTTAGGGTCTAAAATCTTCTGTTTTCTCATAATTTTCTCTTCAGATTTGTTTTGACTTATCTGAACATCCTAGCTTTCCTCACTCCTTCTCCTGAATTCTGCCATTTGATTCAGAGTAGTCATCACATCCCATGTCATTGACCTACACACAGCCTGCAAGGCAGCCATCATCTGTCCTTTCCACCACTGTGGTGCATTTAATCAACACTTTCATATTGCTTGTCATTATCTGCCATCTGGTCCTTTAGGGATTCAACCAGTGCCCCATTCATAATATCCTGTAATGACTAAATGGTGGCTGTACAACCCATTTCCCTCAGCTGTTAATTTCCTACTCTTATGCGTTTCCAAGGCTTATGTTCATCAACCACGGCTGTGGCATCAGGCCAAAGTACTGAAAAGCCGAGGCTAACCACACTACCAGTGTATTCACTGGTATCATGGTTTACATTATGTATTATTTAGCTGTCGTGGATGGAACACCAAACAAGAAAGGTGGTGTATTTCTTCAACAATGACACTACTTCCCTCAGTATCTGGACCATAAAACCAATCTAAAAACAGTTCTCAGGCTTTTGTTTGTAGTTTGAATTATGTTAACAACTCGTTTGGGTATAACCGCACTTCTACCTATTGTTGTTGTCCCCCCCTACCAGTGTACTGTCCCTTTTTCAAGCATGTTTCTGTTATTTCATTAGTATTTTAGCAGCATGTAATGTTGTAGCAGCATATCAAATCAAACATACACAGTAATGAACTCGGGGTATATAACTCAGGCTGGGTAGACTCTGTGGATCCGTCACAATGTGCAACTCTTAACCACAGTAACAGGAAGTTTTCTACAGAGGACCAAAAGCATATTTTCTAGATAGTGAACAGAGATGGAAGATTTTTAAAAGTAACGTGTAAAGTTAATAGTCTTTATTTCCCTTCTTCTGTGATAAACACAGTAAATCATGGAGACTGCACCAATGCAACTCAACCTGGGCATTGTCTGTGGCATTCATTATTAATTTTGCTATGTGTTTATTAGAAGACTGTGCTGCAGCAAGTGATTTATTTTGTGTACCTTCTTTAAGGCTTTTAATCTATCTGCCATATGTGGATCTGGGGCTTCTTTCTAGAGAGCTGTCTTTACTAGTATTCTCTATGAGCCTTCGCTCATTTGTTTCTCTAGGGTACTGCTAGGAACTTGTCATGTTGGATCTGGTCAGTAATTTCTAAAAGTTATACGTTGTTGTTAAGTATTTATTATTACTTTGCATCGGCGGCATGACATTCCTAAACAGTTGGATGGTGCCGGTGAATTTCCCCTTTCTAGATGATTTCCAGTTTTTTAGTGCCAGAGTAGGCAGATGATTGTTGCATCTTGTGGTTCTTGGATGCAGCTTTGCCTGCGCTCTTTTTCTGGCATCTGGAAATGGAAATAGGAGACAAGTAAGATCATCTGGCACTCAGTCCAGCAGCAAAAGTGGCAGTCTCAAAAGAACCCCAGGAGAGAACTGGCCAGATATGTCAGTAGAGTACTGTTGAAGTACTTATTGTAGTAGATCCATTTGATGGTTTATCTAGCAGATGAGAAAACTTAGTGGCGAGAACCTCACATGACATTAGTGTACAAGGTGTGGGATCATTTCTCGATAACATAATTCATGCCACTTACACTAAAGCTGTGTGCTGCTTTTGTAAAGATGCCTTGAAGGATCTAGGTTTCATAAAACCCTTTCACCTGACTCTGGTGCCAGTACACTAAAGGAAAGCTGAATACTCATTAATTACTTGTGGCAAATAGTAGAAGTAATGTGATTTAAGAACAACCCTTGTTGGCCGGGTCTGACAGGGTATGCTAAAGTCATAGCGCATGGTCCAGAACCTCCTAGGACCAGATACCTTCACACCAGCTTGTCACTTTTATTTAGCCATTTTTGACAACACTGTACTATACTAGTCAAGTAATGAAATTGTAGCTATCCCATTTCTATCCCCTTATACCAGTGAACCTTGCATCTTTTGTTCCAAGTTTACTTTCCTCCTTGCTCCCTCCCAGACTGAGTTCTTTATAATTTCTAGTGAAAAGAAACACATTTTAAAGTCCAAGTCTTTTTCTTGTTTGTGGCTCCTATGGTGTGCACAGGACCTCTTGTATACATTTATATGAGGCGAGCTGGAATGGATAGTATTGTCTGCCTTGGAACCAACTTGCTTTCCAAGTTTGTTGCTCCTTCTCCTGGAGCTCTGGCATTAAAGTACCTCCTGTATATGACATCCTTGAGTTTTTGGACCTACTGTTTAAAGAAGGAACTAGTTCCTCAGCCATTAAAGTTCAGCTGGCAGTGTTATCAAATTTTCATGTTGGTTTTGAGGGCTCCTCAGTGAGCCTCTCATAAGTTGTGCAGAGCTTTCATAGTGAGGCACCTTCTACTTTAATGACCCATTTAAAGATCCCAGTCCCCCGTGGGACCTCAGCTTGTAAGTACTGTGCTGGCACTTTATGGACATTTCCCGCTTTGTACCAGCAGCTAGCCAAGTGGCAACCTTTAAATATCCAACCTGGAAAATCTTTTTTTCTAGTGGCCATTACATCTGCCAGTAGACCAGTTTCCGAAATTGCTAAGCATCAATATTCAAAACCTCCTTACCTGATTTTTCAGCAATTATAGAGTTAGCATTACTGGAACCAATGCTTATTTTTCTTCCCAAGGTGGTGTCAGAATCTAATATCGGGTCAGTCTATTAATTTGCCACAGTTTACTTCCCCAGAGTTACCAACAAAGGAGAGTAGAAATAAGTTAATATATTAGATGCTCCACAGGACAAGTATGTTTCATACTTCGCATAGAACAAAAGACATTAGAAAAACAGACAAGACTTTCAAGATGGCTTTGCAGACTGAGTAACAGCATAACTCTAGCACTTAGGCAGTGTGAAACAGAAACTCAACTTAGAGAGGGCCAGTAGACATTTCTGTTTATGGGTAGATTTTAGTAACTGGCTAGTAAGTGTGTATTGCCTGAATGCTAGGAAAAAAGAAATACAGAGCACCTGGAAAAAATCAGCTACAAAAAGTGAGGAATAAAAACTGATTAGGGAAAGTTCTGGAAGCTGTCTAGCTTGAAAGCAGTGTGTGATTCCCCAGAGCTATGTACTTCCAGTAACCTACAGGAAGATATAAGATGTAACTGCATGCAGACCTGGTTGGGGAAATAAATGTAAACACTGATGGAGTGGTGTATCAACAAAAACAGAAAAGTCTGGAAAAATGGAAGAAGCTTCTTAAACAGATATCTCAGATGAAATGATTGAAGGCTTTAAAATCAGTGAGGTCGAAATGGAAGAAAAAGGCTGGCTGAATATGAGACTGCTCTTGTGAAGAGATGTTCCAAAAATAATAGGAATTAAAGGACAGGAGCACGTAGGAAAACCTGATGATTTTAGGCTAAGTACCCAGAGAAGCTGGAAGGAACAGATTGGATTAATGTTATGAAAGCAACAAATAAAGCTTATGGACTGGTATTCCATACAGCAGGAGTTGTTAGTTGAAAGGGCAGCATTGTGTGTATGCTCCACGTCTGGGCATGAGAAAGCAACTCTAGACCTTTTGTAATAGCAAAAGATGCAATCCTACTAGCAGAAGGAGTTGAGACACTTACAAAAACTGAAGACAGAAGAACAAAATACTAAAGTAGGAGATAACGGATTGTTCATGGAGAATGATTACTCATTGGGTACAATTGCAGGCAAAAGAGAAGTAAATTCATTCCACTATCTCCAGGAAATGTCAAGACGCAGGTGGGGTGTGGAGATTCAAACTGCTCTATCCAGCTGTCTTTAAGGTGCCTCTTCTCTGGAGGGACAAAATCATTTTTGACAAAATGCATGCTAAGGAGGAGATACAAAAGTTTGTATGAAACAAAAAGGAGAGCCCTGCTTCTTATTCATCTGGTGTAGTAAGGAGCACAGAGAGACTGTACCTGTGAAACTCTTTTTCCAGTATTTCAAATAGAAAATGGCGAGAAAGGAATGGAGCGACAGAGAGAAAGGACTAGAAGAATTGAGAGTATGTTGGAAATAAGGCAGAGACATGATTTGGGTGATGGCGGAGAAGAACAGTAATAAAAACCCAGTGAACTTAACGTGAGGTTACAATGCAATAATTATATTTGTGAAATATGATATGAGAACGTTAAAATTCTGGAAATATTGGACTTTTTTCAGAATTTGAAATAGATTTTGTCGGGACTGTAAAGTATGTGTAAATTTTACTTCTAATGTCAATGTTTGGGGGAGGAGAGGGAAGAGAGGGAGAAAAGATAATGTAAGAAGAGAACACTTTATTTTCTTTATGGTACTGTATGTTGTGATGTGGTTTTCTTTGCATGCTGTTTTTTTGAATGTAATGGGGATTGTAGACAGGTGTTGTTGTTTCTTACTTTTTCTCCCCTCTTCTCTCTTTCCTCTTGTACAGTTTTGGAAATATAGGCAATGCAATGATGGAAACAAGAGAGGGAGGGCCTGGTTAAAAGGCATGACAAAGAGAAGTTAAAGTGAATGTGCTTTTTGTTCATTCTTGCATGGGTAAATGACTAGATTTAAGAGAGAAAGCAAGTAAATAAAAAAGAATATTGGATATTAAGTGAGGCTTTTTCTAGGGAAATGCATGTACAATAGTAAAGTAGCAATTGGGTGGCAGCTGCACCTCTCATGTCTCTTATGGAGACAATCTGACAAAGAAACTAGAGACAGCTCTGATGGAAGAGGATTGCCTGAGTGGAAAAGACGAAAAAAAGAAAAAGAGAAATTGATTTCTAGAACATAATGTTCTCTCTTGAAAACAATCAGGGATTTTCCCAATACAGCCATGAGAGAGCTTTAAAAAATAACACAAAACCAATTGGACTTGAAATAAAGAAGTTTTCTCAGTTTTCTTGCCAGTTTGCATGTCACTGAAAGACAATTTGATGAAAGAGAAATGGCTTGGAGAAAGTACATTTACTGAAAAGCATTCAAGTGTTTTCTCACTGAAGAGCTATAAAGATAGTCAAAATCAAATAGCACTTACTAATAGCACAGGCTGTATCATGCATCTTAGCATGACTAACTTTTCATTTTGGTTAACTCTAAGCCGTCTGTGTGGCTATCTGCTTAGAACTTTTGCTCTTATTAAGAAGCAAAAACTTAAATATTTGAAGATGTATTTAGTTTTGCATGTTATTATTGAGGGGGTTTGGGGGTTATTCTGTTTGAGGGCTTTCAAAAAAAACAAAAGTTATGTAAGATGTGGTATAGGAGAAAATGGATATGACAAGAAACAACTAAAAGACCAACCTGCCTAACAGTATATGCATGTAATATAAAAAGTTGAACTAAAACATTTAACAAAAAAGCAGTTATACCACATAAAATGATGCTTTTTTGTAATGTCTTTTCAATCTCAGTCTTACAGATAAATATAAAAAAAGAAAGAGAAAGTGAACTATATTAAAAATGTAAGGAGAGTGCAAATTGCTACCTTTTTACAGAAGACACACACCTGGAAAAAGAACTGGAACATGTGAAGTTGATAAATAAAGTTTTCAGGATGGTTATTCACCTGGAACATCTGTGAAAAAAGAAAAGAGAAGTACTTATATTAATTGCAAAGAGGGAGCTCCAGCTAGTGATAAAAGAGGGAAAAAATATAGTAATGGGAAGAGCGTACATAGTACTAAGGGGCTACTGGTTAGGGAGGATGATCACACTGGGCATGTATTTACATTCCTGCCTAAAAGCTGTTCTAATAGAGCTTAAGAAAATTCTGGGAGAATAATCAGCTTTCAGCAAGGAATATTACGTCAGGTGGAGACTGGAATTTGGTCTGTGACAGTGAAGATGTGTGGGGTCTGGGGAGGGGTTTTAGTAAGGAAAATAATATAACAAAGGAGGGTAGATTTTTGAGGAAATTGTATGAAAATGTTTGGACATAGAAGATGTGAATTTCAGTGCACTAGTAGTTAGGATTGAATGTACATATTATTCGTAAAGATACAAAAACTGGGCTAGAGTTAGATGGATTTTATATCTCACAGGAACGTGTGCATTTCATTGAAGGTCTTGAACGCACTCCAATAACTATTTCAGAAACATGTACTAGTGTATAACTAAAAATAATGCAAGGTAATGGAAATAAAATGAGGCGCTGGCACTTTCCTGTACCTATTGGTTGGTGTGCAAGAGAGAATTTAAGGAATGGGTTTTGGAATTAATTCAGGAGCTACTAGAGAAAGATAATTTTCTTCTGAAAATATAGCTGTGAGATTTGAAAATATTCTGGCACTTCAAGCAGTGAACAAGTTAAAAAATGGCTTTCAGTGGATTTGTTTGAAAATGTAAATAAATACTCTGGCTTTTCAGTATAAGTACAGGGTGCAGTTAGTTTTAAACTCTTGGCAAAAAGCACTTACGACTTGTAGGCGTTCATTGTTATTAGAAATCAGAAGTAAAATATTTTATTCATAAACTATAATACAGTTTGTGAAATGCGTTGTATCCACAAAGCAAGGTCAAGATGGACTCTGTATGCAATAGGCTGTGTCTTGTCAACAGGACGTGCAGCAAGAGAAGAGCAAGGCCGAGGGAGTTATTCTTCAGGAACAGAATGTGTGTGATATGGAAAACAAACTGTCAGCAGACCAGCCTAAAAGAAAAGGATTGTCCCAGGATGGCACTTCGATCCCGAGTCCCGCATTGCCGGATACAGTCTCGCCAAAACAGTCTCTATAAGCTGTTTTTGTTTTTTTTTTTTTTGATTGGCCTGGCATATACGGTATACCAAAGCCAATGACAAAATTGGTAAACGCGGAGCTCTGTTCAATCACGGAACTGCTTGATGCTCCGTGATTGAACAGAAGAGGGACATGCCAGGGTGGATTTTGGATGAACCATTGGCTGCGATACCGCATACGAGCCAATCAAAAAATCAACAGAAAAAAACAGGCTCTGTTCAATGTGGAACTGCTTGATGTTCCACATTGAACAGAAGAGGGTCTCGCTGTCTCTGCGAAGTTATTGATTGGCTGTGAGTACCGCATACGGGCCACTCAAAAATCGCCTTAAACATGGAACTACTTGTCTTTAACGCGAAATCATGAATGTTGGCCGACATAAAGACTAAAGGCCTCATATAATAGAATCACAGAATCACAGGAAAAGAAGTACTGAGAAGAGTTAAAACAGTATTAAAACTAGGAATAAATCAAACACATTAACTAGGCAAGTGAGATATTTTCATTGTGCTTAAGCACAGTGCCAAAACTAGATGGCACTGTGATTTCATTAGTGATTTCTGTATCTACAAGTTCCGACCAGCTACCTTATGCCTATACTGGGTAGAAGCAGCTGAGTAAGCTCACATCTCTTACTACACTGGGATTCTGAACGGGTATATTGACGATGATCCTATTAAACAACAGGCTAAGGTGTAGACTGTATTCTTGCTGTCAAAGATCTATTCCAATATACTGTCCTTCCCTTTGGTTTGCAGCAATGCCTCACCCTCATTTTAGAAGACCACTAGACTCGAAAAGTGCTGAGATTCTGTAAGTCTAAATGCAGCGTCAGCTTGGATGTTATAGTCAGCACCCCTGAGACTTAGACTCTCATCTTCCTAAAGGTTCAGGACAGTTTTCGAACACCATAAGATAGGATGAGTTTATGGTAAATCGTCTGAGAAGTAAAAATGGCATAACTGGAAGAAGTTATTCTGGACTTGTAGACTAAGACAGGGATTAATTAAGCCACAGACAGAAAAAAATAGAGGGCGTGAAGGAATGTAGCCAGTCTCTAGGACAATGGGAAACCAAATATGAGTGTGAAGGACCATGTTGAGTCTTCTCAGACAAAGTAAGTGTAAGAGCTCTCTAAGACTTGCAAGGTATTACCAGAAAATTTCTTCCATAGTCCCTTTAATTCAGACCTGACTAAATGTAAGATTCAAATGAGCTGATATACACCAGCGCCAGAAGAAGCATTTAAGAAGTGATAAAACAATGCCTCTTTGTCAAACCAGTTCTCATTTTCAAATCAGTCCATGACTTTTTCAAGTTTTTATTGTTTATACAGATTCTCAGGAGTAGGATTACTGTGTGCTTTACACAGAGTAGGAAAGAAACTGAGGGACACTGAGGTATGATTCAGCAGAAAAGTTAAAATAAAAATGTGGAGACTAGACAACTTCACAAATGACAGTGCAATGCCTGGCTGCAAAGTGGCCCATGGTCTCAGCAATACATATCTGTTACTCAAGGAATTTATATTAGTTCACACTCACTTCTGCAGATGGGTAGCATTAAAGACTAAAGACCCTAATTTTTTTGTGGGTCTTCTCAGGTGAAAGAACTTTTGTCCCGACCTGGCCAGTCAAGAATCTGGTAACCCTAAAGAGAGGACGTAAAAAATATGTAATACCAGCACATAGTTTTTTTGTCCCTTTATTGTATAACCAAATATGGTTTACCCTAGTAGAGTGAGTCTAAAAGTTGGATTGAATATGTGTAGTCACTTTTTCTGGAAGTGCATAAGACTCCTAAAGTCAGAACAGAACTGACAAATATAATCTGGCTAGTAAAAGAGTTCAAAGCAATGTGCAGTTATCTGTTTGAAAGTAGATACTTACTATAAGGTTAGTCAGTACATGGGCTATGGTATGCAGTTAAAAATATAGTAGGTCCATATTTACAAAAAGGGAGGGTAGGTATTGTGCCAAAGGGCAATCATACACTAATTGTGTCTGAAACAAAAGAACAACACTTTAGCTGAAGTAATAGCAGGTCCTTCAAACAGCTCTGAAAGAAGGGTTTAAGTTTCAAAGTAAAAATTACACTTCATGTCATGACATAACTTTCTAGCCAGAAAGAATTACCCTTTCTGGAGTGGAGACCAAAAGAAATACAGCTTTTTGTAATTTAAAGGCAACATTAGCCAAGGCTATGCAAACCTAGTAGCCTTCAAGTTTAACACGTCCCTTTAATGTTGGACAGGTGCAACAGCTGGACCCACACTCTCTGTTGTAAGCTTACAGGAGTGGCCTCTACGGCTCTGATCACTGAAATAGAAAAAAGACTTTTACATTCTTCCAGTAAAAATGCACACATGTTGAGAGGATATCACCTTGCATTCAAAGCAACGTTTGGCCATTTATCAGTTTAAATGATAAGACTCTATACCTAACAACGTTTTCCAAAGACATTATAGGCACAGATATAATATTATGCTAAGGACAGGTTTTGTTAAATGAGACCTGGTTACAAATTAGTTGATCATGATGTCAGTCATGGCATGGTGTTTCTCAAAAATGGGAATGGCATTATTTAGTGTCGAAGTAAATTACAGTACAAGTTGCAGGGGGATGGAAGATATTACTTATCTAACTTCATAAAATATGAATGATTAACTTTTAAACAGTGCATATACAGCACGTGGATGGTTCTCTGTTTATGTCTGTTACATGGGCAAGGAGAGGGTTTGTTGATAATATGGTGCAAATGGCTTAAGCATCTTCTGTGCTACAACTATTTGGAACTGGAGTTCGTAGTCGTTCCTGTGTGGATTACAACAGTATTTTAAAGGTAAGCTCATCAGAAAGTTATAAATAGGATTTTTCAGTTCACAAATAACTGTGTGTAGATCAGAATGGCAAAAAGGTGTTATGAAGGGAATGGAATGGATGTCTCACAGAACACCTTTCGGTGTACCAGATGAAACTACTGCAGTACATGCCATACAGACATTTTCAGCTCAGAATTCTGCAACATGATTTGGTGCAGACTGTTCAAGTTTGATTTGAAGAAAGCTGAATTTGAAAATGTACTCATGCTGAGGAGATGAGCCCAGTGCATTATGTAAAATGTTTTGAAGACTATTCTAGCCTCTGTATATTCTGTATCAACAGGCCCGTGTTAGAAGTTAGTAATGAGTTTCATCATCAGGTAATGGGACATTTCGGAGGCTTTAAGTTGGCGGCCCATTGAACAAAACAAGTACTGGCATCCACAGTTTAAAAAATCAAGTACGTTTAGTGGCATGCTGAATGCTTAATGATATTTGCAGGTAAAATGCTCAGTTGGTGCCGCCAGTTACTAAAGGTAAATTTTCAACGGATGGACATTGGTAGTTGTCAGTTGACTTTGGCGGCAGCATTCACCCCAGCTAAAGGTGGGTGCAAGTATGCATACTAATACCACAGTTATTATGGGAGGCACCATGCATTGGGGCATGGATATGTTTTAATAACACACAGGTAAACTCTATCTCTGTTCATACAGACCATTTTGGTTAGGATCCTCTATTCTTGCAGTAAAAGGGTAGGTAATTCTATAAAAGTAGTAGTACATTTTAACATTACATTCCCATTCACAGTCAAAATGCTACATACAAAAGACTGATATAATACTCTGCTAGGAGGCCTAGTAACTGGGCATAGAGTATTATTAATGCAGCTGGATATTGAAATTTCTAACAATTGTTTAAAAACAGTGGGGGAAGTGATATTCCCCTGTGGTTGTACATTTACAAGCATCTTGGAATCAGAGATATGGAAGGCACACCTGCATAATATAAATTATCAGCAGCAATTTTAGACAATTCTGATGAAATCACAGTTACATCAGTTCAATTGGTAACAGTTTTGTCGTTGGACAGGATACTGATCTCTGTAAAACTCATGTGGTGGATGATCGAATGTTTGTGATAGTTAACATAGTTACCTGATACAGTTCAACTCTCTCCTCCATGTTTGGCTACTGGGACAGTTTCATTATTATGTGTGATAGTTGTTTCTCCTTGCTGGGTGCAGTGTGGTTTGGTGAGATTATAGATGGGAGGAAGCCACAAACTGAGTGTGCTAGAATCAAAATTGATTTGTATCTTGTCCTCTGTTCTTGAGGTGGAACATTATTATATCTTCAAATGTTTCTAAGTAGATCCCAGTATATTATCGTTTGGATCGGATGAGTCATAATTTGGTTCTGGTTTATGGATATTATGTTGATTCTTAAATGGACAATCAAATTGTTTACTGATATGATGTTCTTCAGTCAGTCTCAGTTTAATAACTTTCTTATTATATCTGTGTCTTTGGATGAAATTTGAAAAAATAATGAACAATTCAATTCTCAGAGTATTTTGGGAAAAATAGTATTATATTATGGGCGTTGGGCATCATTGAGAATAGATGCTTTGTCAAGATAAAGACACTGGTGGTGGGATCCTCTTTGGTTTGGGTCCTTTGAACTGTTCAGTTGGTTGGTGACACTAGTATTGACGTTATGATGTAGTAACTATCTAGTTGACATCTAGTTGTCATTTGACACAAGATCCAGCAAAATCTGTGGGACAACATAAATTGGAAGAATATTTCAATGTACACAGTCAAAAATGAACAGTCATTTTCTTGCCTTTAAATTGAAAAGAAATTGTGAGATTTGAATATTCAGCAGTGAACAAGTTAAAACATAGCTTTCAGTGGATTTGTCTGAAAATGTAAAATAAATACTCTGCTTTTCAGTGTATTCAGTTTAAACTCTTGGCAAAGAAAACATAGCAACAGCATTCATTATTATTATTATTTGTTTATTTATTTTGTTAAATTTATTGACAGGATGTCAGGGTCCATTTTCAGCGGAGGCCGGGGAGAAAAGCTCCACAGTAAAATAAACAGATAGTGGTTACATTGGATTACATAGCGATTAACAATTTAACATAGAAATTACTTACAATATTTACAGATGAAGAACATAGTACATCAATGAACAACTAGAATCTTTATCATGAAGTACATAACAGGCTTTAACTAAGTGACAATGAGGAAGTTCCTGTTGTATAATAAGTACTGATAGGCATCTGGGCTTACTATCATCAAGTGAATTGGTGGAGAAAAGAAGGTAGTAGTTGGATGGGGTGGATGATATTAGAGTGGGAGTTGCAAGGCATAGCCAGCATATTTTAGGTGCGCTTGTAATAAAGTTTTGAAGTTGGTGCATATTCGTTGTGGGTAATTTAATGGGTGGGAGTGAGTTCCATAATTTGGGTATGAGAATAGTGCTACCATCAGGTTATTGGCTTTTAGTGATCTGAGTGATTTTGTTGCTGGATCTTAGCAAGTGGTCTGGTGGTGCGATAAAGGGTTGGAGTAGATTCTGGAGGGATGGGACCATTTAGTGGATGGTTTGCTAGTTTGTGATGGTGAGTTGATACCACTGAAGGAGGTGAGGAGTTCAAGCCAGCCCAGTTCAGCAAGTGAGACAGTGGTGACTACGGTGAGGATGCCCCTGTGGCGAATTTGGCGATTTTGTTGTGTGAGTCTCTAGCTTGTTTAAGATCACATTGCCTTAGGTTGGTATATACTGGAGGCATAAATTAGAAATCAAGAAGTAAAATATTTTATCTTTATAAACTATGCAGTTTGTGAAATTTATTATCTACAAGCAGTCAAGATGAACTCTTGTATGCACAGCTGTCAATGTAAATCAACAGAATATTAAAGATAAGAGCAAGGCCGAGGGTTATTCTTCAGGGATTGAAGATGTGTGAGATATGGAAAACAGACATGTTAGACCAGCTTCAAAAGACTTGTTATTGTGGCAAATTCTCCTGACTGCTGATACAGGCAGAAAAGAGACCTCAAGTGTGCTTCTTACTTTGTATGAGAGACACTTGATTCTTACCACAGTCATGATGCTGTAAGCTGAAGTCTGATTTTGTTTGCATGTGTATCTTTCATTAGTATACTAGATGTTTACTTAAATTATGCAGTAAAGGAATGTTCATATCAGACTGAACCGTCCTAGATTGTCTTCGACTGAGTAATGGTACAGACTACCTTTGTTCATGGTAACATAAATTTTACAATAAGCTAGGGAGTGGGATAAAATTTAAAGTGGAGTTTAAAACTGGGGAGGAAATGAGAGGGAGATCTGGTTAAGAAATAACAAGAATTATTTAGAGGACTGAGGGGATGTTAAAGTAATGTAAAATAGGAGAATCTCTCAGAACAAGAAAAGACATACAAGAATGCTAAGCGGAAATAAAGAGTTACCTAGATAATATGTACTAGTCTAGAATGACTGCTGTTAAACAACTTTTTGATAATAATTCTAGAGAACAAAACTTTTAGTACTATGTCAGGCAACAAGTGGAAGGGCCATCTCCAAGCTTATGGAGCCTATAACAGAATATAACAAGAGATCCGCAAGTATTAGAAAGCGGAAGTTTTCTGAAAGTTTCATATAAAGACTGAATATGGAAATCAAGAAAAGGTACAAATGGAAATGTTTATGGAAAATAAATATGCAAGGTTAGGAAGAGATGAGATAAAATGACTATGTATAATCAGTCTGCAGGAGCGTCCCCAGGAACCAGATGTTATTCCTGTGGAAGCTTGGAAGCTAGGAGGGTAAAACTGAAATGCAAAAATCTGGCAAGTTTTGTTTAACAGTATTTTAAGAGGAGGAGAGTTCCAGACATCCTGGAAGGTGGGTATTAACAGTAATAAAGAGGATAAGTCCATGGATCAGTTTCATATAGGCTAATTTCAATATAGAAACCATTATTATAGTGTTTATGTCTATAATGGCTAAAAGAATGGAAAAAGTGATACCAACATGGATAGATGTGGATTAGTGGTTTTGTGGAGGAGGCGGTGACATTTGACAATTTTAATAGACATTGATGATCAGAGGAAGCAGATATGAGAAAATCCCACTTTATTGGTGGGTCTTAATGCAGAGAAAGCATTTGATGCAGTAGACCAGACTTCATGAGCAGGCAATGGAAGCATGTGCTTTCCCTGATACAATCATAAGGTTGATTAGGAGTGTATGAGGAGCAGGTGAAAATTAAAGTGGGTGGAATCCTCTCCTGATAACTTCTGTGATTAGAAACCAAGCAGGTTTGTCACTTTCCCATTTGTTGTTTGCATTATATTTAGAACCTTTAACTTAGGCAAAATAAGGGACTCAGAATTCAGTATATAATTGGTGTGGTGGTCAGGAAAACTGGCTGTGTTTGCAGATAATATTTTATACATGATAAAACGGGAAAGGGACATTACAATGAACATTTTAAAGACAGTTTTATATCTTCTCGGGATACAACATTTATGAGGAAACTAAAACAAGGCAATAGCAGTAATTATGTGCCCACTCACAGAATTGGTCCAACAATATCCATATTTATGGGGACGGATCTAAAATGATAAGGCACAATACAGTAATGAATTAGTGGGAAAATATTAAAATTTGAAGTTGTAATAGCTGTAAAAGATAGCATGTAAAAAAGTAGGATATGGGTTTTAAAGGGCCCGATTATCACTTAGAATACTGTATCCAGCAGATACAATGAGGTCTTTCAGAAGGACATTTTAGTTATAAATGATACAATACAGAAGAGACCTTTAGAATGTGTTTTGTGACATTTAAATGTGAGGTTCAAAATATTAATGTGCCTGTAGTCTGCAATAAGCATGATAAATTGCTAAAACAAGCACAAACAGTTGAGATTGATGAGATGATGTATGTGTTGTTTGTGGGTTATGAACTAGGACGCAAGAAGAAAGAAAATATACGGCTTATGTTTTGGATAGGATGGCTGGGAAGAAATTAGAATTATTATCTTTTGTTTTTTGATAACTATGTATTTATGCTTTTATTATGTCTTTGTAAGTATTTTAGGATATCAGTCAACTGTATATTTCATTATTTCGGTAGAAACCACTTAATTTTCAGTAAGTGCCATGAGATCTTAAATATCCACTTAGCTGCCACTAATTTAGTCAGATGTGAGCTTGATATAATGTTTCGTGTGTGTGTTGCGTAACGTATGTGCTTTGAATTTTATCAGAAGGAAGGTACCTCATGAGTGGAGTCACCGTCTTCATTCTGCAGTGTGACACTGGAATAATAATCCAGGTTGCTGGTATGGTTGCAAAGTATAGTCTCCTTGTCATCTGGCTCAAGCTGAATGTGCAGCCTGCTGAGGCACTAACAATGCAGTGACTTTAGAATACACACACATTCTTGGTTACAGTCAGGGTGTCCTACAGTGATCTGTCATGCTTTTACTTGTTTAGATTGCATCTTTCAAACCTAAGTTTTTCAACTGAGGAGGTCTGTAGTCTATATGCAGATGACTTGAAGTTGGGTAAACTGATTACACATGTTACAGATAAGGCAAGTCAGCAAAAGAAATTTACTAAATTCACGATTTGGTTACAGGAGTATAATATAGCAATAACTCATTACCTGTAGTTGATTTTTTGCTGGTGTTTTGGTCGAGGGCGATGCCCGAGTGGCCAAACAAAGTCAACCGTGGTAAATCCAGCAACCACACCCAGAATGGAAAAAGCTATATTAACAATGACATTATTTAAGAAAAAACTTACTTTTCTTAAATAATGGCATTGTAATGCCTACTTGCTGCCCTTCTGCAGCTGTCTGGTATTCTCGGCAGTTCTGATGTACTGCTGTATGCTTACGCAGTACATCAGAGTTGTGGAAGCAACGGAGAAAGCAAGATCTCCGTTGCTTTTAGAACTGTCCGCTATGTTAAAGGAGTTTAACATAGCGAGACAGCTTTAAAAAGCAATGGAGAATCTCTGTTGCTTGCTTATTTAAACCCATTTAACATAGAAGTATATTAAAAGCAACAGAGAAAGGAAGATCTCCGTATTTTTGCTGTCTCCCCATGTTAAAACTCCTTTAACATAGCGTGACAGAACAGCAACGGAGATCTTGCTCTCCGTTGCTGTAAAGACATACTAATGGAAAAGTCAGGACGACGGACCTTTTCCATTAGTAGAAGTTCGAAGAACGCACGCTGACCAATCAGCGCACGGAATATTAATGGGGGGGTCGTTGTATAATATGCCAATAAATACATCAGAAGCTAAGGATATGAAATTTGGGAGACGTAAATTAAAAGTGAATATTTAATACAGCACACAGTCACTGAAACTGTAGCTTTGTTTGACTACCTGGTTATATGGGTATATTTAACCTTGAGTTTTTCTAATCATATCAACCAGTTGGTTAATGATAGTTATAAAAGTATAGCTTTTATCAAAAGATTTATAAAGTCTATGAAATCAGAAATGAAGTCATTCCCCAGGATTCAGCAAGCTCTGCACAGTGTGCTGAAATAGTGCAAGAGCTGCTGCACGCAATATGGCCGAGGAGCAATCCATAAATGAGCTCCCGGACGCAGTTCTACCCTATTCCTGTACGGGCACCACTGCTGTATGCAAATTACCCCATTTGCTGGTGACAACCATGCAAATGAGGTGAGTTAGTGACCCCGGAAGCAGGCAGGCAGGCATCTGTGCAGGACTAGTGTAACCTGCAGAAATGTATATAGTTACTAACCGAATACATTTCTGCAAATTACAAAACTGAGGCATGACAGCTCCAAAGAAAGCATGTATTCAATGTAGTAGACTTGCCAATGGCCAAATATATGGCCATTGGCATGGGAAATAGTTGCAAAATTATAAAAAATAACTTTTATTTTTTTTTTTGGCCGATTTCGGCTGTTTAAGCATAGGGCAGTGGTGCGCAAATGGGATCAGCCCGAAAATAAGAAAAAGTTGGAAATAAGCTTTTAAACCCAAATCAGCATTTTCCCATGATAGTCAATGGCATGCATAACACCAACAATGCCAGGGAATAGTGGTTGCTAAGGGGGAAAGGCTCAGTGTGGTAACTATGATTTAACATTCTGGTTTATGCAAATGAGGGGATTGATGCTGAATCACAGATGTCCTCTCAGTGTTAGCTTCCCAACCGTAGGTGCAGCAACACCATGATATACGTATAAGAGGTAGATGACCTCATAAGGGGGAGTATCATGCATGCTCTAAGCATATTGGAGCTCTCTGGCCCGTGTTTGCCCTTAACTAAGCACAGCTTAGGAAGGGGTGTGTGTCTGAGACTGCCTAGCAGTATTTACATTGCCTAAACCAGTGCGCTGTGGACACTGGGTTTTAAACAAACAAAAAACACAGGAAATAGCAGCTCTGTTCACTCTGAGCACTGGGTATTGGCATGCCCGGGCCTAAACAGGAAGTCAATGGGAAGGAAAACAGCAGTAGGAAGGCAATCAAGGAGAACTAGCATAGCTGGCAGGTGAAATGTATCAGAATCAGCCAATTACACAGGCAGCAGCCCAGCACACTACTATAAACTATGCAAACATCTTTCACTCTGTTTTTTTCCACAAACTCTGCACCTCCGGGGTACACAGATAGGGAAATTTTACCTGACAAAACTAACAAAATGTTAGGGGCTGCTGTTCTCATGCATCAATATGTGGAAGAGACTGAGGGTGGTGAGGATGTGAATGCTGGCAACCAACCCACAGTGAGGAGGAGAAGATTGTACAGACCCAGGGTAACCTACCAGGGGCTACATGATCTGGAGATAGTGGAGCGCTTTAGGGTGGGCAAGGACATTTTACAGCAAATTGTTGAGCTGTGCTGGCCATGCCTCACACACAGAACCAACAGAAGGGAACCCATCCCAGTGGATACCAAGGTATGTGTAGGGTTAAGAATACTAGCCACAGGTACCTTCCAAAGGGCAACTGGGGATATCATGGGGATCTCACAGGCATCAGCATCCAGGGTACTCCACCAGTTCCTGGACGCCATGTCAGCACATGCCGGTGAGCACATATATTTCCTCAACACCCGTGAAGCATTAACCAGCAATATGTGCCTCTTCACCAAATAGCAGAATACCTGGGTAGTGAGTGCTATAGACTGCACGCACATAAACATCAAAGCACCACCCGGCGAGCGGGGTAGGGTCTACATAAACTGCAAGGGCTTCCCCTCCATCAGCTGCCAGGTCATGTGCGATGCCCAGGGCATTATCTTGAATGTGTGTGCTGGCAGCCCTGGAAGCTATCACGACCCATCTGGCATATGACACAGCTGTGAAATCTGCCATGACATCCCATCAGAAATGCACACACCTGACAAGAACTCCATAATGAGGCACACACAAACCAGAATCATAATAGAGCATGTGTTTGGGATGCTCAAGTCACGGTTCCAGTGCCTGGACATACGCAGTTCTCTACAGCCATGTGTACAAATTTTCATAGCCATGCTACCAATATGATCCTGTGGAAACATCTGCAGCAGGAACAGCACATGGGGCAAGGCCACAGCCCCCCACCATTGCCCAGCCATCACAGGCACAGAGGGACTCTGAGGGAGGAACAACCTGAGCCTGCCCATGTAGGCAGAAAGAGGCATGCCCAGTATGCCCAGGCTTTGGCAAAGAGGCAACATGCACATACACTGTTGTAGGGACCCAGGGAATGCACCTGACTCAACATACAGTAAAAGGGATGCCAATATGATACTACCTGTGCTTTACCATGTATAGGATGCTCTGTGCATCCAGATAGCAGTAGCACATCCTCATAATGGCATGGCCAAGGTTGTAGCCACTCTTCCACAAGTGAATGGAGTAGAGCAAGTTGTATCCAGTATGTGACAAAAAGAATCTGGTGGTAATATGCACACATTAGTGGACACCTATAGCAGCAGGAAAGCCATAGAAATACTGGTGTCAACAAAGTAGGCAGTAGATAACCAGACTTGCTGTATTAAGGGTCAAAAGTCAGGAAATGTAGGATGTATAACCTGTTCTGTTGTATGTACAGATGGGTCCACCATGGCCAAGGAATATTACGCATGTGCACAGTCCAGGTGTTTGTTACACTGATTGAATTAGTTTTTTGCCAGGAGGTTTGTTCATGTTACAAGCCATGTTGTGTGGAAGGCATGGTATACATGGCCAGTACTGTGTTGCAACTGCAGTGCCATGGAACCAATTCAGCACATCCAACTCACACCAGATGTCATATCTGTCACCATCTACGAACACACAGTACACAGGTGGAAGTACCCTAGACAGAATACATAAAATGCAACTGTCAACTGCACACACCTTTGGAATTGTACATACAGATTAGCAGCACATTAGTTGTCTGTATAGAATGGAATACTGATGTAGTCTGGCCAATCACTGGCAGACCACAAAAGGCAGTTATGAAGTAATGAGAGACTGCCTATGTCCCCGCACAAGGCAGCATAAGGGGAATGTCCCAGATATATCTGTGAGTCAGCTGCAAGAAGTCCCATATCACACATGCACTCAGCTCACCCAGCATCATTTATAGGTTTATCACAGATCATATCCCTGCTGTTGGGAATGAATACAGGATGACGCCCACTTCTGTATGGGAATACCCACAGAATGCAGCATGCTGAAGAGGTGTCCCATGCAGGTGTGTCCCTAGCTGTAAGCAGCATCCTGCCAACATCCAGAACAATGGATTAATATGGACAGGAACTATTGCCATTAACACCTCACACACTTACCCTGTCACCCCAGGGGAATCCAGTGGCTCACAGCCTGGGAATGTAGGAGTGACAGAATGCACTGGCCAGCTACAGATGGCCTGCATCACTACTAAATGCCCTACAGTCCTCAGTCAAAGGCCTGTGCCTCACCCGTACTGCCAATGTATGTTATCTCATGGGGTCCCAACTAACAACATAACAAAGTCCACACAACACAAATGCAAGGCCATGTTGACAAATCCAAGTAGCATGCCACCATATCCTTCTGCATGAACTGTGGAGTAACCCCTAAGTACCGCTGGAATGAAGGGACAACTATAGGGATACTTTGCAGATATCACTTGCATAATGTTGGGAAGAGTATTGAATAACAGAGTGGGGAGGGTGTAGAAGCATGGATGCCATGGAGTGTGTGAAGTCTGAAACTCTGATGTGTGCCCATACTACCCCTGCCTGCAAACCCAGTAATGGGTGGCTACAACCTGCTCGTAAACCACAATGTGAAGGGGAACTGACCAGATATATGACCCCTGCCTCTGGGTAACCTGGGTGCATCTGTACAGCTGAGAGGTATGGCCATCCTGTTACGATATGTACAAGCAGGGATCCTCAGCCACCACAGTACCAAGGTGATGGACCATTTACACAGACACATCAGCAAGTGTCTGCTACCCCCTCCAGAATGGCATGAGTGTGCAAGAATATGTAGGCTGCAGACCACAATACTGGACACAGCTTCATTCAGATTGTATTTCCCAGGAAATAACTGTGAGCAAATAAGCAGTGTTGTTGACATAATACATCACAGTGTAAAACAGTACATATGTCTGAATATCTCTAACACCAGTCATGCAAGACAGCAATACAGTATCCTTTTCCTGTCATATCTACAGATATCCTGCAGAAACAGGTGCTAGGAAGGTAGAACACCAAATCCTGGACTGCACAACCTACCTGGAATGGATTCACACACTCAATACAGAAGGTCATACTGGGCATGCTCCTACACTTAGAGAAATGAAGCCCATGTCTGACAACAACAGTGGACTATACATATCTGTCAGTCGCAGATGTCTGTGCACACACACACCACATTGCATACCATTCATGCTTTGCACACACATTGGAAAGGAATACTCACACATCCAAAGACAACACAGTATAATATGTCAAACAAACACACAGAGATGTGGGAAGAGAGAGAGAGACAGTGACAGAGAGATTTCCATCATGAGGCCTGTCCCACCCACCACACATCCACCAATATCACATGATGTGCTGATGTCAATCTCTGTAGACATTGCTTTGGTAGCTATCAGCTCTATAGTGTCTCTGGTGCTTGTGATAATTGTGTAACATGATAGCAAATCAGTATTCATCTAACATTTGTATACCCCATCCTGCCAAATGTAAAGTTGTGTGTGACTGAGTGTGTGTGTGTGTGTTTCAGAGGAATGGTTTATGGCCATTCACACACACTGCACTTCCATTGCCCATGTTAGCACTCATGCTTATGTCAGTCACCTTAAATAACCCCAGCCAAGTCTCAGCCCCATAAGCTCCATGCATGATAACTGCAAATGCTATAGTGTAACATATTAGGTAGGAGGTCTAATCTCAGACATGGCAACTGTGAAACTGTGTGTGTGTGTGTGTGTGTGTGTGTGTGTGTGTGTGTGTGTGTGTGTGTGATGTGTATATATGTGTATGGAGATGAATGATTTTGAGGACATTACAGTCACTACACTCCCATTGCCCTATTTTAGCAAGCCTGCTGATGTAGTCACCTTAAATACCCTTAGAGAAGTCACCCCATAAGCTCCATGGCGCTTCCGATAACTGCATAATCCTGTAGTGCAACACACTACTTAGGTAGAGTTCTAATCCACATGAACTGTGAAACTGTGTGTGTGTGTGTGTGTGTGTGTGTGTGTGTGTGTGAGAGTGTGCGTGTCCTTGATAATACCTGATATTATAGACATTCACACTTACTACTCTCACCTCCTTTAGCACTGCTGCTGATGTTAGTCACCTTCAAAGATACCTGTGGAGAGCTCTCAACATGTAAGCTCCATGCCATAAATGCATAACAATGTAGTAGCAGTAACTACATAGGTATAGGTTTGAATCTCATCTGTGGCAAATGTTTGTGTGTGTACCTCAAATATTTTGGCTCCATTTACACCCAGTACACATCTCAGAGCCTGACTTTAGCAGTCCTGCAGATATCATCCACCTCAGAAGTACCTGTTGCCAGTCCTAAGTCATGTCATGTCAGTGGTGCATGTGGTAAATGTGTACCCATAATGGTCCGTAAAGATTGTTCGATAGAGGTTTGACACTCACCCCTGGCAAATGTAAATGTGTATTTAAGGTAAAATTATTTTTGGGATCTCTCACCCACTACTTTACCCAATGCCAGTATTTACAAGGGCTGGTGATGTTCCTCACCTTAGAAGTACCTTGGGACAACATCCATCTATAAGCCGTGGCGCAGCGATAAATATGGTACACTATAGTAGCAATACATAGCTAGGTAGGGGTTTAAATCTCAGTACTGGCAAGTGTGTGTGTGTGTGTGTGTCTGTCATCAGCATCCTGTGTGGAAGTTGCTGTGATTGTGTAATAACAGGATCCATTGTGGGGTGGGTTTTGCTAGGTTATTATGTTGAGTACCTAATATATGTCACAATGTCCACCTTACAAAGACAACAGATGTCAAACACCAGAGAGGCTGGTGCAGACAATCCATAGCCCTACATGTGCATTATGGAATGGTGAACAATATAGGCAACCCTTCTATTACTCAGAGAACACTCTCCACCCATGTCTCATATACAAACATGCTTGGCTAGGCAACAACCACTATATTGGTAATTCCCTGCATCTTACCTTAGAACAACTATATTACAATACCCATGAATTGAAAGATGTAGAACTAATCCTAGCCATTAAAAATAAGTTCCAACAAACATATAATTATTGCAGGTGGCTATATACTACCAGGCAATAACATCACTGCAATGGAAAGCCTGCTTAATTGGACCTCCAACTCCCTTCCACATGACCATACTATTAGGAGACATCAGTATTGATTGGCTTCAGTGCTCCAGCCGTAACCCCTCTGCCTTCATAAACCTCCACAGGTTTACTCAAACTATAACCACCCCCACTCGAATTGACAAAACTTCCAAACGCCAGCCCATCTTAGACTGGATCCTGGTATCTGACCCCGCTCTTGCACAGCAATCTGGTTGTCTTCCAGATAACCTAAGTGACCATCATCCAACCTACCTAATTAGGAACAGATCCCAAACCATCAACCAACCTATCCTCAGAGTAGTTAGAAACAAAAAAAACCTTTATAGCTACTGATCTCATCAATACTCTAAAAAGCTGTAACTGGACCTCCTAAAACATCTACCGTTAGATGATGCCATCGAGTACTTTAACACAAACTTCATAAAAATCTTAAACCATCATGCACCCCGTAGAACCATTAGAATAAAAACTAGCTATGCCCCATGGCTAAGAAAAGATACTAAAACTATAATGAAAGAAAGGGACAAGACCTGGATTCAATATCAGAAAAACAAAACCACTACTTTGAGACAAAACTTTGTAGACCTCCGTAACAAAGCCAAAAAACAAATCAAACTAGACAAATCCAGCTACTATACAAGCATGCAAGAAAAATATGCTCACAACCCACAAAAATTCTAGGCCACAATAAATGATATACTGCATCCAGGAAAGTCCACGACTCCAACCCCTATGCTTCCAAATAACCATGAAAAAATTCCTACTCAGTTTAACAAATTCTTTACCGAAACAGTGCAGATCCTTGCTAGTGCCCAAAATAGTACTAGCAGCCCCGCACCAATAACTACCCCAACCAACCCCAATATACAAAACAATAGCCCCAGTTTTCACCTCCACTCTGTATCCACCAAATCCATATCTAAACTCCTTGGTAAACTTAAACCAACCACTCTAGCAGCTGATAAGCTGCCAGAAGACTTCCTTCGGATCTCAGCTGAAGCTATAGCCTATCCTGTCTCTATTCTCATAAACAGATCTCTTGCAGAATGCAAAGTCCCCACCTCATGGAAAACATCATATATAATTACACTGCACAAAGGAAGCAACTCCTTAGAGCTCACCAACTATCACCCAATAGCAATCGTATCACCTTTATCCAAAATATTAGAAAGAGTTGTACATACTCAACTAATACAGTACCTCCAGAATAACAGCCTACTCTCCATATCCCAGCATGGCTTTAGACCTTCCCATAGCACCACGACAGCACTACTGTCATTCACCAACATAGTTAACCACCACAGAAACAAGGGTCTATTTGTTTCTTCCATATTTTTAGACCTATCAAAAGCTTTTGACATGGTAAACCACAGTCTGCTTCTTGAAACCCTATCCACCCTAATTATAAGTCCCTCCTCTATATTATGGTTCAACAGCTACTTATCTGCCCGTCAGCGAGCAGTCCTATGGCAGGACCAGTTGTCCCCCCTGTTACCAATAACCACAGGAGTCCCTCAAGGATCCATCCTTGGGCCATTGCTGTTCTCTCTATTTACAAATCAGATCTCTTCATCCTCTCCGACTGCCTCATTAGTACAATATGCAGATGACACTACCCTCATATGTGCTGCCCCTACCCTTAGTGAACTGCAAATCCTTACCCAAAATAACTTCACCCTAGCCAAAACGTGGTTCACTAACTTCAAATTACTTCTTAATCCCAAAAAAAAAAAAAAACTAATTCTTTTCAGCCCTGGCAAAGCTCCTCCCCTAAATAATAATTTCACCATTAACGCCAAAGAAAACATTCAAATGAGTCCAACCACACACGCTAAACTGCTAGGCGTAGAAACAGACAATAACCTGAGGTTCAACATCCACATAGCACAAGCCATTAAGAAAGTTAATAAAAAACTTGGTCTCCTCTACAGGAACAAACAGTTTATGACAAAACGCACCAAAGTAACCATCGCAAGGACTCATCTTCTATCCACCCTCCTCTATGCCTCTCCCATCTTGACCAGTCTCCGCCAAACTGATCTAAATAAAATGGAATCTTGCTACAAGATTGCAGAGTTTGCTACTGAAGCCTCATATAGGTCCCACCACTGACTATCCCTTAAGCAACTCAACTGGCTTGAGTTGCCTCATATACTTCTACTCAATCAACTGTCTATAGCACACAAACTCTACTACCTTCCTGAGATAACCCCAGCACTTCAGCACCTAATTCAGCCCCACATTCCCTCTAGAGCCTTAAGATCTAGTAAACAGAACCTCATAACTGTCATCAAACATAAAAACGAAGCTGGTAGGTCCCTCTTTGCCAACAACATTGCCAAAACCTGGAACACACTACCAAGCCAAATAACTTCTACCACCTTGTTTAGTCAATTCAAAAAACTCCTGAAAACCCACCATCTGAGCAACTGGCTATGCTCATGCCACTCACCAGGCTAATCCATACCAAGAGAATTTGTCAGGGTACAGCTGTGTATAAACAGTTTCTCCCCTGAAAGCTCCCAAACCCATGTACATTTACCTTATAAAACTTATAACTGCAAAAGAAAAAAATGTACCTCTGATTGTCTACTATAAGAAATGTCATCACTAGCATGATGTCCTGTTGTGTGTATATATGCTATATAGCGTCCTCTCCTGTTCAGCTGGTGAATCTGGGCATCTTGAGGCAATGTTACAATTGCCTCATGTACACAGACAACCCACTCCTTCTCCCACAAAACACAAATACATGTGAGAGATGCAACTATATAGCCAAACTGGAGGCTGAGCTCTCTCAACTCAGGACTGGCAAGACTAGACAGGAGGAGAAGGAAACCACGCACACCACAAACCCAGTTTCACATAGAACTATCACAACTGCAAAAAAAACACATAAACACACAGACATACTCGGAGGCACTGATCAGAAATCTACCAAAACTACAGAGGCCTCCAAAGCAGACACCCAAGCAACTGCCACCTCAAGACATAAGACATGCAACACATAGTTCTCAAAGTCAGTGTGCTAAACAGTCACAGCCCTTAAGGCCAAACACAATGCCAGACACACTTGTTATAGGTGACTCCATAGTCAGACACACTGACGTCCCACTCACCAGACTGAACAAGGAAAAGATCACAGTAAGCTGCCTGTCAGGCGCTAGAATCCGCCACATAACACAAGCACTCCGGTCACTCCACAGCAAGTACAAGTATGACTCGGTCATTGTCCATGCCGGTGTGAACGACCTGAGACGTACCTCCCTGGACTACATGAAAAGAGACATAGAGGAGCTCTCAGATTATGTAGCCCAGGCCGGTATGACCCTGACCCTGAGCAGTATCCTACCCTCACCAAGAATGATGCCACAATACAGAGACAAAATGATCAGCTTTAATAATTGGCTTAATTACTGGTGTCTTTCTAAGGATCCAATGTCTGTCTGCCTGGGATGACATGCTTGACAAGCCACGCTGCTTAAAGGGACGGCTTGCACCTGTCACCCTGGGCTTCGGATATTGGCAAAGGCTCTTGCCACCCCCATAGTGCCTTTTTAGGCAAGGCTCAAATGATAAACCTACCACCCTAGAAAACAAAATGGAGAAAACTAAGGGTAATACTGCTCAATGCCAGAAGTCTAAACCTCAAGATGCACGCCTCAAGCCCTCCTCAGTATGGAGAACATCGATGTCTGTGCTGTGACTGAAACCTGGTTCAAGGCTCCTGAGAGCACCCCAGCACTATCAGGTTATACCTCATATCATGCCCGCCCCAAAATCCGGACCGAACCACAAAAGGAGGGGAGTATCCATATTCATAAAGGATACCCACACCTCCAGGTTAGTGGCAACGAAGCATCAGAGACCATCCAGGTGCAATTAACCACAGGTAAAACTGCCCTACAGTTTGTAACATGCTACAGACCACCTTCTCAAACTCAGGAAACCCACACAGCCTTCCTGAAGACACTGGAGAGTATGAATGTCTCTCCAAACACCATCATATTGGGTGACTTCAACTACCCAAACATAGACTGGGAACATTACTCAAGCCCCAACACCCTAGCCCAAAGGTTCCTTGAGTTCATAAACTCAAATGCTATGGAACAACTAGTCACCATTCCCACAAGAGGAGAAAATATACTAGACCTGATCATCACAAACATGGGGACAAAATGCTCCACACGAAGTATATCCCTCATTGGTGAGATCAGACCATAAATTAATCTCACTGGAGATCCACATCCGCCCCCACCCCAGCAAAAGACCACAGTGAAGAACTTCTCAAAAGCAAACTTCACACTTCTTAAGACTGGAGTGGTATCCTTCAAGGCCCCGAGCCAGTGGAAACCACAACCCACGCTGCTGAAACCCTTACAAATGCCTTCTACGAGCACCTCCAGGAATGTATGGATCAAGCAATCCCTAATAAAATCAAGACCCTTTCCACCAAAGGCAGGCGCCCGGTCTGGTGGACCCCAGCCATAAACAAACTCTACAACAAGAGGAGAAAGCTACTACATGACAGAGCAAAATCCCTAAAAGGGAAGGCATCTCTGGTCAATACTAGCAAAAAACTAGGATCACTCATAAAATCATCCAAGGCCAACTTTGAGAGAAAAATCGCTAATGACACAAAAGACAATCATAAAGCCTTCTTTAGCTATGTTAGAAACCTGGGTGGAAACTCCCAGATATGCTCAGAATTAGTCCAAAATGATAAAAAAATCACTGAACCCACAGACATTGCCAACATACTGGCAGACAGGTTCAGTGCAAATTTCTCCCCCCCCCCCCCCCCCACAGGAGAAATATCTATCCCACCAGAGTCTAGCCTCCCAAACATCTCAGATGCCCAGGTGAGAGCTGCTCTCTCTAAAGCAAAAAATACAGCATCAATGGGACCGGACGGTGTCCCCGGCTGTGTGCTACACGAACTCGATGAGGAACTAAACCCACACATAAGGCTGCTGTTTAATCTTAGCCTTACTACAGGATACGTGCCTCAAAGAATGGCGTACGGCAACTGTGGTCCCACTCCACAAAGGCGGTGCTTCTACGGACCCTGGAAATTACCGCCCCATAAGCTTGACGAGCCTTGTCTGCAAAGCTATGGAGAGGATCATAATGGAACTCATAAATAAAGACATTGGGGACCTACAGACACTGGATCCTACCCAATTTGGCTTTGTCAAGGGCAGATCCTGCCTCTTGAACTTGGTCGACTAAGGCCATTGATGAGGGTAAGGCAGTTCACACAGCCTACCTTGACCTAGCAAAAGCGTTCGACACAATACCCCACTCGGGCATCATAGAAAAGCTCACCAGCTTAGATGTAAACCCATATGTCACAAGATGGGTTGCAAACTGGCTCAAGGACAGAACACACAGGGTTAGAGTTGCTGGTGCCATGTCAGACAATAAGCCGGTCACGAGCGGTGTCCCACAGGGCTCAGTCCTGGGTCCCCTCTTGTTCGGCATTTATTTTTCTGAAGTGCAGGCAAACATAGGGGGATTGTGGCTGACAAAATTTGCAGATGACTGCAAACTGGGCACCATAATTGACACTCCATCAGACACAGACATCCTCCAGAGAGGTCTCATAGAAATGGATAACTGGTGCCAGAGCCATGGCCTTAAGCTAAATGCCAAAAAATGTATAGTCATACCCTTTGGGAAAAACAAGGTAATCCATTAAACACGGAAGAATTTATCAGGGACCTGGGGACCCAAGTTGACAGTAACCTCTCTTTTGACACTCACATTGCCAAAGTGGTTAGGAAGACCTTCTACATTGCCCACCTGATCATGAAGGGATTCACATCCTGATCAGGAGAGGTCATTGTACCCCTGTACTCTTCACTTATCAGACCAATGATCGAGTACAACGCCCCATTCGGAATGTACCTTACCCGACACCTGCAGCAGTTGGAAAGACCCCAAAAGTTCCTCACCAAAAGGATAAAGGGGTTCAAACATATGTCATACGATGCCCGACTGAAGAAACTCCAGCTCTATTCAGTCGCATACCGTCTGCTCAGAGGTGATCTGTGCCTGACATACAAGGCCATGTCCAACCCGGAATTAATGGACATGCTCCACCTCAAAAATCCAAATCCACCAGAGCCACAAGAGCAAGAGACTTAAACCTCAACACGGATATAAATAGGACGTGCTGGAGGGACAGATTCATCACCCAGAGACTCCCTACACTATGGAACAGAATCCCAGTCCATGTGAGGCAGAGCCCCTCACTGACTCTGTTCAAGAGAAATCTTGACGAGTGGATGGGAGATCGTAGGTTTACCCCGGGAATCATCTCTGTATCACTGCTGGACAGAGGCACAGCAAACTAATGGGTATAGTATTCTCATCCTAAGGGGTGGTGAAAGCCACACACACTCTGGCTAGGCTTATAAATGCCCTAGGGCAGATAGCCTAGTATGAACCTATGAACCTATGTATGTTAATCACTAGCATGTTGTCCTGATAGTATATATGCCATATTTATGTATGTTCTACTTCTTTTTACTCTCATGTAATGTTGTGCTTTTCTCCCTGGGCCTCCGCTGAAAAAGGACCTGTGTCCAGTCAGACTTTCCCGGTAAACAAATATAAAATAAAAAAATAAAAATAAATAAATAAAATAAAGTAAATATTGTGGGAAGAAATATCCAGGGAATTGTTATGGCTAGGCTTGTATAGGCCCTAGGACCGATAGCCTAGTACCAATCTATGAGTCTGAAAAAGGTGCATGGAGATCAGTGCTCTACCCTGGAAAGCAAACAAATAAATATACAAATCATTGTGATAGTATCAGCCACTTTGTATTTCTGTGTGTGTGAGACTTGTGTATATCGTTGCATAGCTCTGCCTAGGGGTTCAGCAAGCATTTAAGGATAAATAAACATTTGCCTTCTGATAACTTGTCCATCTCTATTCTGATATTCATGAATATTTGCAGATAAACTACAGGTAATTCAGCAACTTTGAAGGAAGTGATGTTCAGAAACACTTTCCACCATTAGAGTCCTTTGCACACTTGAATCTCTTAGGTGGAAGGGAAATCTGATTAACACAGAAAAATGTTTATTTTGTGGAGTGGCATTGACAGGGTTCACTGATGTGCTTTTTACAAGGTCAGGAAAAACTGGAGAGAACCGTGGTTGCTTTAGACTTGTAATCAAGACAAAAATACAATAATAAATGTAGAACCAACACACTTGCGAGTAATGCACAGGCAACACATATGAATGCAGAATAAAGTGTTGCCTGTGAATTACTTGCAAGTGTGTTGGTTTTGCATTTATTATTAGCTTTTAATGTAATACTAGACAAGCATCAAAGTTGTCAGTCTGATCAATGCCTTTATTCATTTTAGGCCAGTAAATTGCCTCTCACAGCCAGCGCTTACACTTGTACATGCTGCATCATTAGCATTAAGGACAGTGTTAGTAAAGTCCAGGGTTCATTGTGGACCATTTTAGTGGGTGTCTCATATCAGAAGGTTATGGGGACATTCTTTGTTTCCTGGTCTAATATTCCCTGGTCTGTATAAGTACCACTTCTGATTCCCCTGTAAGTAGGTCATAAGAATGAACACAGTGAACATTACATAAATAATATTGCATGAACCCAGTCAACAAAAATTATATAAATAAACATGTATATGTTAAAAATGTAGGCCCAAATTCAGGAAGGTTACCATATGTCTACATTTCACAGTAACTTTTCCGCATTTAGAGGGGACCCTACCGCAGTGCTTTTGCGTAAAACTTGCAGGACTGCAGTAGGCTTTCACCTTGGTCCATGTGCTCTCCCATGGAATTGACTTGTAGTAAGGTATTTACTGTCAATCACTTGGCTGTGTAAATTAGTACGGCCACTTCTGACTACTAGTGGTAATTGGCTGTGTTCACCAGTTGTGGTAGAGGTAAGTGATGGACAGTTTAGAGGTCAGGTAGTGTTAACGCGTGTGTGTTTGTGTGAGTGTGATTGTATGTGAGGGGCTGCATGTGTATGTGTGAGCGTGTAGGGTGTGTTAATTAAGGATTAGGAATGTGTGTGTGTGTGTGTGTGTGTGTGTGTGTGTGTGTGTGTGTGTGTGTGTGTGTGTGTGTGTGTGTGTGTGTGTATTTATATGGATGAAAGATTGAGTGTGTCTGTGAGTGTGATTGGGAGGGGAGGGGGCTGTTTGTGTCAGTGTATTATGTGTGTATGTATATGTGTATGTATGTATGTGTGTATATATATATATATATATATATATATATATATATATATATATATATGTGTGTGTGTGTGTGTGTGTATGTGGGGATCTACTTTGATTCACTGAAAACTCATGTCACTTATTTTCAATTCACCCTCAAAAAATCGCTGAAAGCTCAAATCACTGAAAACTCATTTCACTGAATCATATTTCACTGAATGTAAGTACTGCAGGGCAAATAAAACATATATGCCCTTTTCCCCACTGTAGTGTGATCCTGGAGTTAGTATATATAGTTGGGGGGTGGGGGGCACAGCCACCACACATTGGGGGGTGAGAGGGCTTAGCCCCCATCTACTTAGCTCTTATATTTATGAATCTCGTTTCACTGAAAGCTAACAATATAAAATCCCTAACTATATATACTAACTCCAGGATCACATTACAGTGGAGAAAAGGGCATATACGTTTTATTTGCCTGGCAGTAAGTAATTACATTCAGTGAAATGTGATTCAGTGAAATGAGTTTTCTGTGATTTGAGCTTTCAGCGATTTGGTGCGAGTGTTTTGAAATTCAGTGAAATGAGTTTTCAGTGACTCAAAGTAGACCTACATATATATATATATTTTTGGCTCCCTTTTTTCCTCATAGCCATTAGGGGTGGGTTTTCATTTAACTGTGGGTATGTAAGTTAGGTATTTCAGATAAGAATACTGGCTTTAAGAAATGCTCATTGTGCGGTCAGAAGATGCCCAATTCTGACTTGCACAGGGATTTTGTGTATTGTTTTGGGTGCTCCATACCTGGAGGTTGAATGAGACATTTGTGCCACATTCAACCTCAGGGCTCTGGCAGACCACCGAAATAAACTCTTGCTTAAAGGGTTAGCTCATGGGGGGGGGGCTTTCTCTCCCCTGGGAAGGCTTCTTCTGACCCAAAGATAAGGTCCCCTTCCATTCAGCCTGTTCCCACCAAAAAATGTGGCTGTCAGATCCCAGGAACCCGGATCCGATTCCAGATGTATCTGCCTCAAATCCGAGAGCCACAGAGCTGTCCCTTGGATCCAGGGCCTCTTCAGATCAGAGACTTCTGGATCTGACAAAGGCCAAGCTGGCCTCAAATCTGATTGGTTTGTTGGATCTGACTGTGGCATCAGCCAGGCTTTTGGGTCAGACAGGATCTTCAGGCCCAAACTTTGTTCTTGAGGAGATAGTCACTCCGTTTAACTCCAAACAAGTTTCACTCTCAGCTCCAAGACATCGGAGCCATACCCCGGAGCATCAGAGTAGTTTGGAAAGATCTCCCACTGCCTCCACCCACTCTTCTGCCTCCTCCAGGTCCTTGAGGAGCCTTTTACCTTTGAATATGGACATAATGATGAGGAGCTTCCTCAAGGCCCAAATAGAGTTAGGGCTGTTGACTTCTCTGGCTTATCCGCCCAGGGGGACCTCGCCCCTCCCCACCTCTCACTCTCCTTTTCTGACCCTGATGGGTTTAGTACCTAGGGACCAGGACGCCTGCAGCCAGGTTCTGGCGAGGACGAGCATCCCCTCCTTCTCGACCCCATTAGGGTCCATACTGCTCCCCTTCCCTTGGAGTGGAGTGAGCCCCATTCTGGTGTGGTCGACACTGGCTCTGTGAGGGGGGGGGATCTGGTACTGTTTTTTCAGACTGGCCCCTTTCCCTTGGTGCTTTGGCCTTCGACAGTTCTAGGCCGGTATCTTACAGGGGTCATGGTGTTGTTTCTGGGTCCTTTCCTCCTCTCCGGGGACCTCTCCATCGGATGTAGGGGATGGACCTGCATCCAGCTCCTTTGTCTTCAGGGTGCTAGAGATGACCTTCTCCAGGTCTGGAGTTTCAACGGACGCTACTCCTGGTTCTTCCCTGCCTCTCTCTGAGATGGCTGTTGAATCTTCATTTTGTTCAGGGTCAGCCCTCCCATTTGAGCCTTCAGGGAGTTTCATCCCCTCCAGGAGTCCTTTCTGTTCTGAGTCCTCCCCAGAACCCCCCCCCCCCTGCCATGGAGGTACATTGTAAAAGAAAGTGGAAGAGGAGGCACTTGGACTCCCCCTTGGAGTCCCTCACTGAGGACATAGACCTTGAGGAAGGAGACGGGTCTCCTACATCTCTGTCCGATGACGAAAGCAAAAAGGTGGATGGTCTCCCCAACCCCCATCTTTGGAGGTGTCCATGTTTCTGAAGGCCTTCAGGATGGGTCTGTCTACCTCCTGAGTATCTCCCCCTGCTGATGAGTTGGATTTAATTGCCAGCAGGGCGTGGACGGAACCTGGCATGATGGAGCCAGTCCCCAAGCATGCAGCCAAATTTCTTACTCCTGCAGACTGTGTTTTTTGAAGCAAGGGTGTCCCAGTCATTGCCATCGTGGTGGCTACCACCACTAAGAAGGAGCTGACTGAGCAGAACTCAATGATCCATTGTCTGAACAGGGAGTCTCTGGTGCTGGAGTGCTTTGAGAAGCATGTGTACACCTCAGCTGCTTTCAGTCTGAGGGTGGTTAACCATTTGGCACATTTTACCCACCTCCAAAGGGATTCTGTCCAAGAGCTCACCACTTCCCTTACAGAGTTATTGCCAGCAGAGGCATTAAAAATGGTGTCTCCCAAGCTTTCTACTCTAACTTCTCTGGCAAACTTCTCAATGAGGTTAATTTCCAACACTTCAGAAGCTACCTCTCGGTCAGCAGGTGCCAGCATCGCTGTGAGGCATTATGCCTGGTTACTCTTATGCTGGTTTGTGGAACCCTTCAAGACGCCCTTTACTAACACCCCCCTTAGACTGTTCGACCTTGTTTGGACCTTCGTTAAATTATACATTGACCCACAGTGAGCAGGAAGGGAAGAATTTGTCTGGAGTTGGAATCAAGCTTTCTGCCCCCAGAGGTATTTCTCTAAGACTCAGTGGGGAACAAGGAAGATGTGGTTCCGCAAGACACAATCCTCCTTTCAGAATGCTCCTGATGATTCCTGTTCCAGAGGCAGGGGAAGAGGGTTCAATGGTCTAAGCCGCCTCCGAGACGGGGGGGGGGGTTCCACAAAATCAGGGCTCCAGGAAACCTTTCTCTTTGCAGCTCCTGCAGCACTCCTGAAGTGTTGCCCAACTGCTCTGCCCTGGAGGCAGCTGGGGGTTTTCTTTCTCTACATCCACTAGCCTGGACAGATATCTCTGATCAGTGGGTGCTAAACATTGTATCCAGGGGCTATTTCATTCCCTTTTCGGATCCCACTCCCAAAAGAAGTTTCCTCCCTAATATTTCACTCAGTCAGAGGGAGTTGGCCTTCAAAGAAGTTCACCAGCTTCTTCTAAAAAGAGCCATCCAAGAGGTCCCAGCAGAGCAAAGAGGATCCAGTACTTATTCTTGCTTCTTTTTAGTGCCAAAGAAGACAGGGACCTGCATCCAATTTTGGGCCTCAGCGAACTCAATCTGTCAGTAAAGAAGTCAAAGTTCCGGATGGTTATTGCTCAGTCTATTCTGCCGATCCTACGCAAAGGCGACTGGATGTGCTTGATAGATCTCCAGGACACCTACTACTATATCAAGATAGACAGATGGTCCCGGAGACATCTGTTCTTCTGGCTAGGGGTCAATCATTACCAATTCTGAGCCCTACCCTTCATTCTCACCACAGCCCCCCGGGTGTTTGCCAAATACATGGCAGTGGTAGCGGCTCATCTCCGCTTGCAAGGTTTTCAGGTCTTTCAGTACCTAGACGATTGGCTCCTCATGGCCCCCTCGAGGCATTGACTGCAACAACCGATAGATTATATTCTTCCCTGTTCCATCAACTGGGGATCACTGTCAGTCATTCAAAATCCATTCTGGATGCAGGTCCCTGTCTTCTGTCAACAGCTGGAATTCATAGGGATCATGCTGGATTCGACTTTGGAGATTGCGGCTTTACCAATGTGCAGAATTCAGTTGATCAGGGATCAGGTCACTCAACTATTGACTTTATCCTGTCCTCCAGTACATTTGATTCTCAGGCCCTTGGGTCCACGGCTGCTGACATTTATCTTGTTCCTCTGGCAAGGTACCACATGCAGGTGTTGCAGCGGACCTTGGCAGTTCAGTGGTCAGCACTCTTTCATCCCATGTCTATGACCATAAAGCTGATGCCAGTATGCAAGCGGTATCTTTTTTGGTGGCTTCACTCCCATTATCTTTCCCTCAGCAGGCCTTTCTCTCTTCCTACGCCCAAGGTCACTGTGACCATGGATCGCTTCCCTGTTGGGGTGGGGGTCATTTTCAGAGAAAGATGGTCCAAGGTGCATGGTCGCTTGCAGAGACCAGGTTGCACATAAATGTCCTAAAGATGAGAGTAGTTCTTCTATTGTTGCAAGCCTTTCAAGACTGCCTCCCTCTAGGGACAATTGCACTTCAGACAGACAACATGGCTGTGGTCTGGTATATCAACAAGCAAGAACACGATCTTACCAGTTGTGCAGGGAGGCCATGAGAGTGTGGGAATGTGCTATGTCCTCCAGGCGCTTTTTTCTTGCAATGCATATACCTGGGAGTACCAACACGTTGGTCGACAGGCTCAGCAGACTGATCTTGAGCCCTCACGAGTGGTATCTCAATCCCTCTGTGGTGAACTGTATTTTTGACCATTGGGGTCTAACTTGCTGCAATCGTTTTGCCTCCCCAGTCAACCACAAGTGCAGCAAGTACTTTGCCGTGACCCCCCCCCTCAGGGGGAATCACCGAGGGACATTCTAATCCATGGTTGGTACCTAGGTCTCCTTTACGCCTATCCTCCCATTCCGTTAATTCCCAAGGTTCTACAAAAAGCACAATGCCAGAGGTAATCTCCGATCCTCATTGCTCCTTTCTGGCCTCATCAACCATGGTTCCCCTTCATCAGGTCTCATCTGAAGTATCCGCCCTGGATACTGCATCCCAGTCAGGATCTGATTTCCCATCCATTGGGGCTTCCTCTCCAAAATCTTCAGACCCTCCAGTTAACCGCATGGTTTTTCCAATTCCAATGATTCTAAAGCAGTACAGGCTTCCATCGTCCATTAGGCATATCATTCTGGCATCCCAGAAACCTTCCACTAGAAGAGTTTACCGCAGTAAGTGGAAAAGGTTCTCCATTTTGGCCAAGGACAGGAATCTGGATCCCTTTTCTGGCTCTGTTTTGGACATCCTTTTGTTTCTGTCCTCACTCTTCCAAGCAGGATCTAGCTTTTTCACTATCGAGCTCCAGCTAGTGGCAATTTCTAATTTCCATGAGAACAGTGAACCCACCTTTTCTTCTAGGCTTTGCAAAGTGTTCATGAAGGGAGTTTTTCTTCTTAGACCACAGATAAAGGATCCTACACCTCCTTGGGATCTTACTTTGGTTTTGCAGTCTCTAACTACGAGTCACTTTGAGCTTGCTAGTTCCTGTGATCTCAAGTTCCTTTCTTGGAAGACTGCTTTCCTGGTGGCCATTACTTCAAGCAGGATGGTTTTGGAACTGCAAGCTCTTACCATTTCCCCTCCTTATATCATTTTTTACAAGGACAAATCCCTCTTTTTTGCCCAAGGTTGCTTCAGAGTCCACCCTAAACCAGTATATTCAACTTCCAGTTTTCTTTCCTAATTACTCTAACAAGAGAGAGAATACATTCTTCATACCTTGGATGTTCACTGGCAGTTGCGATTCTACCTTCATAGGACTAAGGAGTCAAGACAGCTTTTGTGGCCTTTTCCCCTACTAGACATGGTTTTCCAGTCTCTAAAACCACTATCTCTAAGTGGATTTCTAGTTGCAGCTCCACGGTTTATGCCTCTAGGCATCTTGAGATTCCTGGGAAGATCAGACTCATTCTACTATATCCATGGCTGCTTCTTCAGCTTTTCTCTCCAGGGTTTCTATTGATGACATTTGTGCTGCTGCCACTTGGTCTAGTCCTCACACATTCATTTTGCATTATTAGATAGATTTGGCTTCTAGGAGTAGAGCGTCCTTTGGCTCCACTGTGCTCCAGAATGTCCTTCCTCAAGGCCTTCCTGGATGTAAGGTAGCTGAGGACTCTGACCCTGTTGTGACAAATGATGACAGGGATAACATCAGATAAATAGTTATGTACTTACCATAACTTGGTATCTTGTGTTGTCCTGGGTCATCATTCATCACATTTTTCCCTCCCGCCGTTCCCCTACCTTGTGGGTTTTGGAGGAAGTTGGTCTGTTTTCTTCCAGAATTGTGGTGGGGATACTCTTTAGAGTTAGGACAGCAAACTCGATCTGGGGAAATACAGGCAGCAGGGCATTATGGGAGAGGGAGGAGCTAGAGCCTTGGATCTGTCTGTGTTATGTTGCCGGCTCGGATCCTTGGTCGGATCCTAGACCATATGATGATCCAGGAAAATGTAGATACCAAGTTATGGTAAGTACATAACTGTTTATCTGGCATTAATACCAGACTGTAATTATCTGTGATTTAAGCGGGCAGGAAAAAAAGGAGACAATGGGATATTCTAACAACTCACATGCAGGTGTGAGGTATGTGGAGTGTGTGTGTGTGTGTGTGTGTGTGTGTGTGTGTGTGTGTGTGTGTGTGTGTGTATGCCTGTGCTAAAATGATGCATTGATTGCCAGTGTTAACTACTGCAGGAAGTGTTGATCTTCACTAGCAGTAGTTAATAACGATTCAGAGACATGCAGATTTGCTGATAATGAGGAATTTTTTTCATTGAGGCTAATGTGTCTTAGAATGTGTTAATACTGTATTGTGGAAACCTGGCCTTTTCAATGTAGTCCTTAACACAAGCATAGAGGTTGTTTCTGAATTCCTGGGATAATTTCTCATAATGGATCCTTGTGAAATAGTTTGCTGTAGCAGATTGCAGTTACTGATATAAGTTTATAGGTAAGTACTAGGCTGGTACCTTTGTGGGCCATTTTAAGCCTAGTCAATTTCCCCTTTAAAGGTGAGACTCAAACCCTGTACCTTGTGTCTGTGAGGTAAACACCTTAACCATTATGCCAACCCCCCAATGATCTATAATTTTATTTTTTATTTTAAACCAGGTTAGATCCTAATTTACCAGGAAACAAAAGCTTAAGACGACAAACTGTGTGTCATCTACCAATTTTCAAAGTGGAAAAAAGTCAATACAGCTGATTAAAATATTCTCCAGCATCCATAATTGTGCAATCTTGCTCACCTGTTGACCATCTTTTATTCAACTAAATTATGTAGACTAAACAGATGTCGTCCAAACCTAGTTTTTACCATACTGACTGTACTCATCCCTCATTAGACCCATCATAGAGTACAGCGCCCCGTTTGGTATGTACCTCACAAGACATCTTCAGCTGGAAAGGCCACAGAAACACCTCACTAAAAGAATCACAGGCCTAAAGCAGATGCCCTGTGCTGACCGACTAAAAAAACTCCAGCTATACTCTTACGCATATTGTCTACTCAGAGGTGATCTCTGCTTAACATACAAGGCCTGTCAAACCCAGAGCTGTTGCACATGCTACACTTAAAGAAACCAATCCATCAAAGCCACATTCTCCAGGGACCTAAACCTTGTCATCACAATGAACAAAACATGCTGGAGGTATAGGTTCCTGACCCAGAGACTCCCTATACTCTGGAATAGACTGCCCATACATGTCAAACAGAGTGCCTCCTTGGCCCTCTTCAAAAGGAATCTTGACGACTCGATGGGAGATAGAAAGTTTACCCCAGGGATCACATTAGTCGCCCTGCTAGACAGAGGTCCAGGGAAGTAAATATTGTGTAAAGAAATAGCTGGGAATTGTTATGGCTAGGCTTGTATAGGCCCTAGGGTCGATAGCCTAGTACCAACCTATGAACCTATATTCATTTTTCACATATAATGTTTGTGTGGTTGTGTGTGTTTGTGTGTGTGTGTGTGTGTGTGTGTGTGTGTGTGTGTGTGTGTGTGTGTGTGTGTGTGTGTGTGTGTGTATCTATATATATTTATATGTATATGTGCAGTCACGCACACAAACATGTTTCAGTATTTTAGATGCATTCATAAAATCTGTAAAACTACTGTCAAGTTTAGTTCATTCATTCATTCATTCATCCATTTTCATTATTCACCTATCTGCTTCAACATCTTGGGGAGGCAGAGTCTGTACTAACAAGCAATGAGCATGTAAGGTATGAAGCGTTTTGGAGGGGGCATCAGTCTGTTGTGTAGCATGCCCACACCCTTGTGTGCGGACACACACACACACACACACACACACACACACACATATGCACATACACCTGCATTCACGCATGTACACCCTCATTCACTAAGAGACACACTGCATGGACAACTAGATGCAAATTGGAAACTTATGAATCCACCTACTTCATTTTTTGTGATTGGGGAAGAAATGAGAGACCTCTGTGTAAATCCTCACAGACCATAGTGGAGGGAAACAGTGGCAGACTTTGTGACAATTCTTCATACAAAATGTTGTCATTTATTTTGCTAACTTGTGTACAGTAAAAACTAAATGAAAACTCCAGCCAAACTAGAACTTCCAATGAGTGACCTGCCAAACCTCCTGTAACAGAGGCACATGGGATATATGTAAATGACCCTTATGAACATCAGGTGTTTCAGCTATATGGCGATTCTGATTACCCATGCTTTTACATTTGAAGTCGTTTTAATGGACAATTTCAGGCCAATAAAGCCAAACCCCACTAGCTATGGATATGCATATTTCTGCCTTGTTATGACTTCGTCAGTATAGTATAAGCAGAGTGTTTGACTAAGCATAAGAAACACAGGGTTGTTATACCCAGCTGATGTCCATTATCATTAGGGTGACTGCAAAATATCCCAACTAACAAATTAAAACAGAGTTAGGTCACACTGAAAAAACAATCAGAAAAAAACTAAATGAAAACTCCAGCCAAACTAGAACTTCCAATGAGTGACCTCCCAAACCTCTTGTAACAGAGGCACATGGGATATATGCAAAAGATCCTTATGAACATCAGGTGTTTCAGCTATATGGCAATTCTGATTGCTTATGACTTTTACATTTGAAGTCAATTTAATGGACAATTTCAGGCCAATAAAGCCAAACCCCACTAGCTATGGATATGCATATTTCGGCCTTATTATGACCTCGTCAGTATAGCATAAGCAGAGTGTTTGACTAAGTATAAGAAACACAGGGTTGTTATATGCAGCTGATGTCCATTATCATTCGGGTGACTGCAAAAAGTCATGGGCAATCAGAATCGCCATATAGCTCTTACATTTAAGGGAAGATCTTAATTGTACCCAGGCTAGAAAACTGCATGACACGTCTGCCCCTACATCCTTGTGTCATAGCCCAAGGTGGCTCTTAGGAGGGTTTGTGATAGTCTAACTCCTCATTCACTGTCATTTTGCCCTTCTCTGCTTCTCCATCTCCTAAGCCACTACTCTATCTCAGGCTTTCTGAGTTACAGTCAGGATTATATCCTCCTTTGACTTGGAACCAGGCCCTAATATTTTGAAAACTTAATCAGCATGTTGTTATATTGCAAATTTAATCAGAATGTTGTTATATTTTTATATAATGCTTAACCAGAGCAGATAAACAGCAAAATTAAAGTGTTGTGCTGCACTTAACTTTCATAATATTTTGTGCCACAGCACATGCTGTCAGTAGCCCATAAATCGGAGTGAACTGCCTTCTAAAAACTAAATAAGGACACAGGAACATACAAGGCAAATGATCATGGGGACCATAATATGCTTAGCTATTTACACCTTTTAACAGACCTTTTTCTAACGCTTAATAGTCTATCCATCCAGTCATCAATACTAGCCTTAAAGGTAGGCAAAGTAGTACTTTGTTTGATCTGTAGTGGTAACTTATTCCCTAGGCTAGGAATACATTGACTTAGTAACCTATCCCTCTCAGGTGAGTGTTATTTATTTCATACGTAGGTTTAAGTCTTTAGTGTTGTCATTTGTAGAGCCACTGGCATTGGACTGGGTCTTTCATGACTTGGAAAGCAAGACAAATGTCACCTTGCAGCAATCTGTAGGCTACTGAGTATGTGGAGAGTTGTGCTTATCTATAGAGGTAGTTGAAAGATTTAAGACTTTTAATTGTTTTTGGTTATAAATCTTTGTGGCCTTTGCAATTGAGTGATATGGCTGGATTTATACATACAAAAGATAGCATTTTATTCAGGGATAGGACTGACAAAAAGAGTATAGTGGTATGATAACTTCTTTTAATCTTAAAAATATTCCCTTGGAAATCAACTGGGCCAGATTGAAGGAATTCCTGACTATGGTGGAAACATGATTATCGTATGAAGGAGTTATCCACATAAGTACATAGGTCTCTTACTACCATATCTGTTAACATACGGAGCGGGAACAACTTTTCTGCCAAATACTACTATGCTACACTTACTTTTTTTTAGTTTGAGACAATATTTGATACACCATGTATATGCATATTCCAGCCCTTGCTGGAGCTGTTTTGTTTCAGTGGCTGAACGGATGACAGTAACTTGCAGTCATCTTCAAATTTTGTCGATCATACTTCTGGGATTTTGGTTTTGATGTCTGCAAAATAAATGCCATACAGGAGATGGCCTAGAATTCCCTTTGCACCTTTGTCACAACTTGAGTTCTGGTGGATAGCAAGTTTGCAATCCAGTGGAAAATGTAGGGATTTACATTAAGCTTGTCTGATGTTCCAGTAATACAAACGAGGGGGTAGTGTTAATGGCCAGCTGAAAGTAAGCAGTGTGCAGAGAATGACTACTGTCCACAGTCCTTGTAACCTTTTCAAAGAAGCTTATTAGGTTCCAGAGACAGTAACTAACATCTGCAAAATGAAACTGATTGGGATCTTTATCAGTCAGGTTGCCTAAGTCTACGGAAATCGGTTCTTTGATGATGCGTTCCATGACTTTGTATATAAGTATGGTAAGGTTGATGAGTTTATAATTACCCAGGCTTGTAGGAGAATCACTGTTGTGTAGGTGAGTCATAGTGGCTCTTCTCCGGGCAACAGGAACAAACCTTGTAGACAGGCTGAGGTTGACTAGCTTACGTAGAGGCTCAGATAGTGCAAACTTAGCAATGATGGGAATGCAGCCTGATATATTGTCTTGTCCCATGGAAGTGTTATTTTTAGCCCTTGACAGGGACTCTAAGACTTGTTCAAAGTGATTTTAGGGAAACGAAATTCTTGGGGACAGTGGAAACAGCAATGTGAATAGCAGAGGTAAAGTTAGCACTAAATTTGTCTGTTAATATGTTATGTATACCCGTAGGGAAATAGTTTTTTTTTAATTAATTATTGCCTTCATAAAGTCACATTTTTATGAATGTGGAAGCCAGTGGCTTGGTAACCATTGTGATGTCAAGGCAGAAGAGTGACTGGGTGTTAACTGTTAAAGCCTGTGGACAACCCCCCCTCCCACATTCTTTTGCCTTGACTTTGGAGAGGTTATTGACTTTCATATATATAAAAAAATCCAACTTTATGGAGGCAATAATTAAGTAAAGGACTGTTTATTTTGGAATGACAGACTACACCACATGTCATAGTCATGGTAATGTGTAATAACATGCGTTAAAGGTCTAGACTTTGTAAATGTATTTGCCTCAGAACATCTCGGAACAATTAACTCCATTATACTTCAAAGTTTGTAAATTTGAGCTTGTTAAAGTCATCAGGTATAAACTTGGAGGAGAATAATTACATGACCAAAAATTATGCAGAACATCAGCATGTGAAGAGTCGCACGCTAAAACAGTTTCATTCTAAAAAAAGGTGTTATGACTAATGTAGCAGCTTTGGCATAGCATGAAATGCATATATAGTAATAATTTTGAAAAAATGTTGATATGCCTTTTTCCATAAATGAAACTAGTTTGGCTGAAAGCTTTAAGTTTGATGGTGTTTATCTCTTAAACCAGTGTGATGAGTATGGTCTTTATACTTACTGTCGGAGTAAGTTTTCGAAAGAGGATGCATTTTCTGTACTGCCTTAAAATCATTGCCAACATATGTCATTTATTTGTCTTGTTATCTAACTTCAGAGGTTTAGCAGTGCAGTCTCTGTAACATTTACCATAGGAGTATAATCTCTAGATAAATAATCAAGTGTGGTAGTATGGACATTTGATGTCCATAATATGTATGACTTTTAACATCTTTAGTAGTAGAACAAAATTGCTGAGATTAGTTTAACATTGGAAATGAAAGGCCTTGATTCCAAAAGATTTGCTGTCAGTGTTAAGTGACCACTTACACTGAGAGCAGGTGTTTTGGAATCTGGTCCCCATAGTAATCTTGTTTATCTTATTCAAGGGGTCTATATTATATAATCGAACTTTCGAAATTTTGAATCCCATATGTTCGACAACATATGATCGAATTTCAAAACTTCGAATACATAATAAAAAACAGCAAAAAAACTTACCTTAACGGTGCAGGCAGGGGGACAAGCCCCCTGCACCCCCACGTGGGGGGCTGCGCCCCCCCTACTTAAATGTACCAACTCCGAGATCGCATTTCAGTGCAGAAAAGGGAAATTCTCCCATTCTGCACTGAACGGCGCTGTTATACTTAACCTTCAAACACTTGAAATGTCGATCATATGGTGTCGACCATATGATGTTCGACATTTCAAGCGTTCGAGGTTCTAATAGGAACCCTTAGTCAAGCCTGTAGTGCATTTTTGTATCCTTTCAGTTAACATCCATCGCTCGTTATGGTGTTCAGACCATTCTTGGGTCTGACTTTTTAACTAAATGACATACCAGTTTATAATAGGCAGAATTAGAAAGAACAAGAATTTATTAATAAAATGACACTAAGGTTGTTAATCTAGGATGTCCTGCAGTAGAAAAACCTTGACTGTGTTAAGCATTTTGGAATGCAAAGATGAGTGTAGGCTGTAAGAGGTGCAACATTCCACACCACATAGGTGTTAATGAGTTATAGATGGACCTTACACCGAAGTAAGTCACTTACACAGAGAAATAAAAATGTGGAAACAAGTATCTGAGAGTGGAAAACCGCCAACCACGTATATAAGCAACTAGATACTTGAGAGGTGCAGCCAGTTGTTGTTGTTGTCTTTCAGCTTTTCCCGGTAAGGGGTCGCCACAGCGGAACTCTGGTCCGCTAATGATTGGCAGTAGATTTTTACTTGCTAAGTTGCCAGCTCTGACGCACAACCTTCAACGAAGGTACGCCCATTCACGCATGTCTCCACACAGAAGACGCTTTAGCTGAGAATCGAACAGGACGTCTTACTGTGAGGCGACAACGCTATCGCAGCACCACCGAGAGGTGCAGCCAGTAATTCTAGTTATTCCAGGCAACCAAAACTTTTTACCAGTCTTTAATATGAAATACGCAAATACACGAAAGCACGAATACAATTAAAACCATTAAACACTTAAATTTTATCACTGCGTTTTTCGTCCTCTAACATCGGACTTCATCAGGCAACTTTCCATTAACCCTCCCTCACTGAATAATGCACCTTAATTGATCCATATTAACCAATTATACAATTTAATTAGGTAAACAAATAACTCCAACAGAAATCATTGCTGTACATGAAATTATTACTTCCACTTATAATATTGACATCAGAAAGTTCCTTATAATTCATTTTCCATGCAGAATCTACATAAATAAATTCAACAATGTATGAATAAATACGATAGAAAATGTGTAACAAATAAAACAAAATACGTTAAATAATTATAATAAAATATATATTAAAACTCTATATAGATATATTCCAAGGTCGAAGACTACACCCTATATGTATTTTTATGTAATTACATGATCATTTTTTTTTAATTTTGTTAAAATATCCATAAATATTCTAATTTAAAGCTAATGTCACTTAATCTCTAATACCTGATGTTCATTCTTAATAAGTAAAAAAGTATAACTGTTAAAAAATAATAAATATAAAACATATACATTTATTCATGAAGTATATATTAACTTCTATAAATGAACCATCAAGTTGCTAATTTCTCCAATAAAATTACTTTATAATCTAGCTGCCCTTAACTTTAGAACAGGAGCCAGATATATATTTTCATTAAGCCCTGGGAACATATTCGCTTGCAAAATTAATTGCCAGTACACCTCTTGGTATTTTATTTTTTCTATTCTTCCCATGACCCCCACCCCCTTGGATCATATCTAATCTATAGCACAAAAGACAAAAATCTGGCTTCTTTACATCTCAAAGTATGCTTATAAAGAGCATTATTATTGTCTTTTGTTCTAATATTATAGTAGTGTTTGTAAATCCCATGTTTCAAAGCTCTTTCTGTCTTTCCTATCTAGAATGTCATACATTGCTTCTTACAAGTGGCTTTGTATATTATTCCTTTACTATCACAACTGGCAAAACTTGTGGCTTGTATAAGCCTATCTCTACTAGGTATATAAGTAGTACTTGTGTTACTAATATAAGGGCATTGCGCATACCTTCCACATTTAAATGTTCCCTTCTATAATTTCTTCCATTATTTTTTATATTGTCATTCTCCAAAATGATTTTATACTAAGTCCTTTTCTATAAGTAAATTTTATTGGTTCATCAAAACATCCTTGAGATCAGGCAAGTTCCTAAAAGCTCCCATTTTCAGTTATCATTTTCTTAATAATATCTCATTTTTTATTATAGTTCATAGTGAAGGCCCCTTTATATTTTTTGTCCTTTCCTCAATCTGATTGTAAATTCCCTTGCTTGCTACTATTTGACCCTATCACAACATCCATTTTCCCCCTTATGGGATAGAATTTATCTTTCCTTTTTTCTTTAACTTCCTTCATAATTTCTTCAATTAGCCTTACTGGGCATTTTCTTTGACTAAACATTTTCTTTAACTTTATACATTCTTCCTTGAAGTGTTCCTCATCTGAGGGTATTCTAGAAGCTCTAATAAATTGTCCTTTAACAATGCTCCTCTTTTGTTTGCATGGATGGTCACTAGTATAGAACAAGTATCATTTACACTGAGAACAATTCTTTTGGAGACTGGCCCAGAGTTGGGATTCTTAATCACTGGCAGATAAATCCATAAACTAACTTTAAACCCAATATCTGTTTTTAAGCCATGAAACAATTTTTGTTTTTGGCTCGTGTCATGAGTAATTTTAATTCATTTAGATTCCTAGCACGCAGGTATAGTTAGATTTACATTTTACATTTTAAAAGTAGTCTCATAATGTAAGCTGTGTAAGGAACAAAGAAAGCTCCTTGTAGAAAAAAAAAATGATTGTGAATAACTTGCATGCTGTAGAAGTTAAATAATGTATAAAAAGTCAGGAAGTTCAAGGTGTCCATTTATTTTAGAGGGCTGATAGAGTAACATTAACTAATCCACAGGGAATTTGGAGTACCATAAATTTTAGAAACTGGTTGTAAAGATGAACTGAGGTGAATTCTCTAGGAGAGGTGTTCATGTAAAGAATGAACACTTTAAAAAACAAGGACATTTTTGGTTTATATCATTTTTGCAGTGTCTTTATTAAATCCCATATATTACAGAAGTTATTCCTGTGACAGGTCGCTACTCTGGGCCAGCAGTCAGGGAAACTCAGTCCTCACTACTGACTCTGGTGAGGGATGGTCACTAAGAGCAAAGATGGATTCAGACAGTATTTTCAGATGCAACTCCCTGCACCAAGCACAGTTCTCTTAAGAGAACACAGGGAACATGCTCCAGGCCTGGGGCTGGACTCTCTTTCTCTCTCCAGACCTAGACAAAACTCCACACTGACCACTTTGGAGCTCTGTGTCCCTGTTCCCAGTAGCTGACACACATGATTGGATGTTTGAGTTTCACACACACACACACACACACACACACATACACCCCTGGGAAGAACTAGCACAGATTTACTAGCAGTGCCTCTTTCTGCCCAGAGTGTGAGGTAGTCACGCTGCCACCAGTTAGCTAACCTAAGGCTAGGGTACCCAAATATATTGTGTAAAATGAATACAAATACAAATGGTAGGGTGTGACCAAAGCAGCAAGGCTTTCAGGAGTGACCACAGTGGCACTAAAATGAGCATAAGTACTCTCAGGATCTTAAAAGTATTCTCTAAAGGAAAAGCCGCATTGAAAGGTATTCAGATATTTAATTATAAATAATGAAACAGAAAACAGGAGAATGCTGAGTACAATAAACAACAGAGATTCAATGACAGAGATATAAAAAAATAATACAGTTGAATAGTTTCTAACAGATGCAGAAAACAATACTAAACTATTCTCACTAAATGTCCCTTACTGACTAAAGAATTACTGTTCCCTGGTTTACTTAATAAAGCAAGGCAAGTTGATGTGTGCTGAGTGTCTTGCCACAGCAAAAGCCAGATGATGTCTGTCTGTGTGTGGATGTGTGAGACACACAGCATCTCAGAAATCTTTCGTGTCAGGTTCCAAAGTAACCAGATGCCGACTAGAGGATGACATCACCTCTGGTCACCTGACTCTGGTACAATACACACACAAAACTTTGCTTAGATCTGTGGCAGCATCTAAAAGCTGTATCACAGTTTCAAACTTTCCACTCTTCCAGGGTTCTCTGATAAATATACAGATTTGATCAGTTACAACAATACAACCTAATATACATGCATCATTCTTTCTGTTCAGCAGGACCTACTGTTGATGCAGTTTTAGCATAATTAACTTTACAAATATATTTTTAACTCAAACATCTGTACAGATCAGTGTGATGGTCAAATAACATAAAATTCTTTACAAAACTCCAGCTAACTGTGCTGGCATATGTACACATGTACTGCCCTACTCTCGGCACAGATGGCACTACCTCATAACATCACAACTCCTATTAAAACTGTATTACTTTACAGAAAATTCAGTCATCAATATTTAAAATTATAAGACAATTATACAGGTTGTAGGTACACATGATTCAAGAAATGATAATTGTTGCAAGGAGGAATAAAATAGGTGGCTAGGACAGTCTTGGTTGGCCTTGACAAGCATCAGTTTCATGTCTGGTGACTATGACCTGTTTGGGGAAAAGTTGTATGCAAAAGCCCTTTGCCCCCCATGTAGCATATTTTCTGGAGCAGTGGAGAGAGAATTGGTTCTTTTGAGGTCTCTTCGTTTAGTTTTCTGACTTGTTGCTCTGTAGATGCTAATCCATCTGTGGGCATTTTCACATGTAAAGCAATATCTTGTCATTGGTATTCTGACACCCTTGGAAAATCATAGATATCAGAGTCAACAGAGCCTGAGAAAACTGCAGGCATAAATATGGCACATTGATGAACGTTTATAGTGTCATCATTATTTGCTCAATGTGAGGAGACGTGTTTGAAGAGCTCATGATCTGTTTTTAAATTATGCCAAACAGGCAAGATATGTAACAATAAACATTTTCACAACTAAAAACCTTCCCAAGCACTGTTTTTCATTGTGGATATCTTGGTGCTCAACATCAGTTGTAGAATGTGAAGTATATATGACTGGACTCCAGGAGTTCTCATGTTCTTGTAGCAGTTTAGCTTCAGTGACACTCTTGAATGCATCACTTGGCACTTTTGGTGGCTTGTTTGTATGAAAGTGTTTGACATCAGATGCCTGTGCTAAGGTGTGCTACCTTTATTCCCACTTTTTGCCACAGTCTGTGCTACATCCAAATTCCGTCTTATTGGGGATTAACTTTACTGTGTGCACTATCTAGGCTGCTTAATTTAGAATGAACTTCCCCAAGTAAGTACTATGCCTAGCTGATGTTGTAGGTTTCTTATCATTTGGTTGCAGTACTTAGTCTTTTAATTGGACTTTACAGTGCTTTTGAAGGCCTGTGCTTTTAAGTCACTTGATTGTACTCCATTCAGACACAACTCATCTGCTAAGAAAATTAGTTCTTTCTTATCATACTGGCTGTATTTATCAACTTGGTAAACCCACTAGACGGAAGCCTTTTTTTCAGGGGTAACCTGAGAGCACTGTCTGGTTAAGAGACTTTCTCAGAGTTGCACAGTATATAAAAGGAAACTGAGGGACTCAAACCCTAGACTACAGGGTAAAGCTCATTAGTAGTTCCTAGTCTTAATCTTCTGCACCTAAATGCCAGTTAAAATTCCTCTTTTTAAATATTTGTATTTACAATTTTAATTTACAAAAAAAGTATATAACAACAGATTGTTAACTATGTAAAGTGGGCCTACATCAGGACAGTAAATTGTCCTACAAAAACACAGCAATTATTGCAATTCTAGAATGCTAATATATGTCTAATAAAGAAAGCTTAATTTTGTCCAGCATTTAAATCAAAGGTAAATCTGCTCATTTTCATTTTAATGTTTGCTAACTCTTTATGACAAACAACAGTGATAATATTTGTATATATATTCAACAAATGAAGGAGTGGACTCAGTTTTTCAATATTTTGTAATCAATTTTCTGGCAATAGTTAACCTTCAAATGAGAGAATATTCTGATGTTGTTACGTATATTTGAATATGAACATTAAAAAGAACTAATAAATTAGATAAAATAAACTTGAATGGCCATAAAACATGCAAGAAAACTTGAACTTGTTCCACAAAAGTAAAAAAAATAAATCACCTTACAGTTGAACACCATATGGTGCCAGTCAGCTTTGACTGAAGATTTACATCTCCAGCAACCAGTGTTTTCATTTTTGTGATTTTAATTGTATGCACTGTAACAAAAGATTATCTTTACAGTAACTTATTAATGATAGCTAGATAAGATTTCCTGTTATCAAAATTAGCATAATGGTTATTAAAAAATTTAATTAAGGATGTCTATTCCTTTCTAGAAGAATCCAAATTAACTCCATTTTCAGTAATAAATATTGTCTGCAGTTGTATACAATCAGTCAACTGCTCATGTCTAAGTCAAAATGACACATTAAATAGTATATATTTATTTTCTTTTGCTTCCAATAAAATAAACCCCTGTCTTTGAAATTCAATATTTTATATAAATCAAAGCTTTCCATTTAGTCAGATGTGAAGACTGTGGAAATAAGAAAAGCAGTGTTTTAATTTCTGGGTATTTATAAACAAAATGTTAACCATTTTTTAAATATTATTAATGTAAGTGGAATTAATTTGATTTTTAAAAGGTTTAATGAAACATTTTTAGCAACAATTTTACATTTATTTATGATTTGAGAATGAAATTAAGTAACATTATTCTCATAACTTAACCAAACTGAGTCATGCTGTTTCTTCCATTTGGCCAAAGAAGAGGAATTCAATCAATAAGCAATTGTTTTAATAACCAAAACTAATACATACAAATCAAGGTCAGGAAAACAATTTCATTTTTCCATCCTATGGTATGATGGCAGGCTAGTCTAGATTTACTGAGGTGCCATAAGAATTTTAGACAGACATTACTAAATTGCTTAACTTTATGGTTTAAAGAAGACGAGGAATTGATTTGTAGAACAAACAATTGTTTGGGTAATGTAACCATTTTAATCAAAATTTATCTTTCTTTTATAGTGAAAAACATTTTATTCAGTTTATCTATTAGAGTTCCAGTACTACCCACATTTAATCATACTTAATTCTTATTTCATTAAGATTTCTGTTAATAGTTTTTTCTAAATAATGTAATTGTCTTTTGTCCCATTTAAACTCTTTATAACAATTCATCAAAATATGTGAGCTCTTTATTTACTTAATTAGTTGTTAGTTTTAGTTTGATTAATTTTTAAACCAAACTGGATATTAATTCAGAGTATGTTAGACTTTGTTATATTAACTAACGAAGAGTCAATATTACCTATAGTTAAAAGAATGTTGTCATGTCTGTGGATGATTTAATTTTAAATGAGTAAAGGTCATTAACTTTGAAACCTGTTATATCATTATTATTTTTAATATAGTTATAAACAGACTCTAAAACTATGGCAAATAAAAGTAGGGAGAGAGGACAACCCTTTTTTTACCTTTAGTGATTTTAATAGATTTAGATATAAAGGATTGTAGTTTGGCATAAAAAAGCATTATATGAATGAATTATATCAGAAATGAAATCATGGGAAACTTATGTATTTGTTTGACTTTAACATAATAAGATCATTTTTTTATTAAATTAAAAGCTTTGTTTATATCTAGACTAATTATGACTATTTATTATTGCTTGCATAATCAATAAGAAAAATAATTCTTTTAATATTGTCATGAGTTTGCCTATGTTCGAAGATTCAGAGGTGTATACTAGGCTAATGACGACTAGGGCCCTTAAAAGCCTAGTCGTGCAAGCCAGTTGTGACCCACATTTTTGATTTATAGGGGTGATTTACTGACTGCCTATATCCATCAGAGAAATAGGAGCCAGACCGTCCATTGGTCCAGGTTGCACTTAAGTAGGGATAGGGGGAACTCTGCTTCATAGTGATGGGGAACCTGTTCCAGAGAGAATGGGAATTTTCTGATAAACATATCTGTCTGTCCCAACATGTGCTATTCATGTTGCAAGCAAAATTTAGGTATTTTAATCTAGTAGTTCTGATAATGTTTTTGTAAATTTTTGTAAGTTTTGTAAAATGAAACTAGTTGGATCATCATGTATTATTGTAGAGAGACTATTGTTTAATCTATTTAACATACACATAATATTTAATAAAGAAATGGCTCTAAAAGAGGAAGAGAAAGAAAGAGGGGTATTTTTCTTGTTTTAGTAGAGGAAAAATCAATGTGTATGTACATGAAGGAAGAATAAGCAAAATATTTTTAACTTCTATAAACACCTTACCACTTATAAGGCCTCTTGAGGCAGTAGTGTTTATAATCCAGACATAACATAATCTTTTCCAGGATCTCAGTTTTCTTTTAGCTTTTTATTTAACCTTTAATTTCTCATCTTCTTTCGGCTGTTCCCGTTAGGGGTTGCCACAGCGGATCACCTGTTTCCATTTCTTCCTGTCCTCTGCATCTTGCTTTGTCACACCAACCACCTGCATGTCCTCTCTCACCACATCCATAAACCTTATCTTAGGCCTTCCTCTTTTCCTGTTACCTGGTAGCTTCATCCTTAGCATCTTTTTCCTAATATACTCAGCATCCCTCCTCAGCACATGTCCAAACCAACGTAATCTTGCCTCTCTGGCTTTGTCTCCAAACCTTCCAACCTGTGCTGACCCTCTAATATACTTATTCCTAATCCTGTCTACCCTCATCACACCCAGTGCAAATCTTAACATCTTTAACTCTGCCACATGCAGCTCAAACTCCTGCCTTTTTGTCAATGCCACTGTCTCCAACCCATATAACATAGCTGGTCTCACTACCCTCTTGTAGACCTTCCCTTTCACTCTTACAGGTACTCTGTCACAAATCACTCCTGACACTTTTCTCCACCCACTCCATCCTGCCTGTACTCTCTTCTTCAACTCTCTTCCACACTCACCTTTACTCTGAACTATTGACCCCAAGTATTTAAACTCATCCACCTTCGCCACCTCTACTCCTTGCATCCTCACCATTCCTCTATCCTCCCTCTCATTCACACACATATATTCTGTCTTAGTCCTGCTGACCTTCATTCCTCTTCTCTCTAGAGCATATCTCCATCTCCCCAGGGTCTCCTCCACCTGTTCCCTACTCTCACTACAGATTACAATGTCATCTGCAAACATCATAGTCCACGGGGACTCCTGTCTGATCTCATCTGTCAACCTGTCCATCACCATTGCAAATAAGAAAGAGCTCAGAGTTGATCCTTGATGTAACCCCACCTCCACCTTAAACGCATCCGTCACTCCCACAGCAGACCTCACCGCTGTCACACTACCCTCGTACATATCCTGTACCAATTCTACATACTTCTCTGACACTCCTGACTTCCTTATACAATACCACAACTCCTCTCTAGGCACCCTGTCATATGCTTTCTCTAAGTCTACAAAAACACAATGCAACTCCTTCTGACATTCTCTGTACTTCTCCAGCAACACTCTCAGAGAAAACATTGCATTTGTAGTGCTCTTTCCTGGCATGAAACCATACTGCTGATCACTAATCATCACGTCCCTTCTTAACCTAGCTTCCACTACTCTTTCCCATAACTTCATGCTGTGACTGATCAGTTTAATCCCTCTGTAGTTACTACAGCTCTGTACATCACCCTTATTCTTAAAAATCGGTACCAAAACACTTTTTCTCCATTCCTCAGGCATCCTCTCACTTTCCAAGATTTCATTAAACAACCTGGTTAAAAACTCCACTGCCATTTCACCTAAACACCTCCATGCTTCCACAGGTATGTCATCTGGGCCAACAGCCTTTCCATTCTTCATCCTCTTCATAGCTATCCTTACTTCCTCCTTGCTAATCCATTGTACTTCATGATTCACTATCCCTACATCATCCAACCTTCTCTCCCTCTCATTCTCTTCATTCATCAACCCCTCAAAGTACTCTTTCCATATCCTCAACACACTCTCCTTGCTTATGAGTATGTTTCCCTCATTATCCTTTATCACCTTTACCTGCTGCACATCTTTCCTAGCTCGGTCCCTCTGTCTAGCCAATCGGTACAGGTCCTTTTCTCCCTCCTTAGTGTCCAACCTTTCATACAACTCTTCATATGCCTTATCCTTAGCCTTCACCACCTCTCTCTTTGCCATGCACCTCATCTCTTTATACTCCTGTCTACTTTCTTCATCTCTGTGACAATCCCACTTCTTCTTTGCCAACCTCTTTGTCTGTATACTGTCCTGTACTTCCTCATTCCACCACCATGTCTCCTTGTCGTCCTTCCTCTGCCCAGATGTCATACCAAGTACCTTTCTAGCCATCTCCCTTACTAGCTCTGCTGTAGTTATTCAGCTATTTGGTAACTCTTCACTGCCACACAGTGCATGTCTTAACTCATCCCTGAACTCCACTTCACAATTACCCTTTTTCAGTTTCCACCATTTGATCCTTGGTGTTGCTCTCACACTCCTCCTCCTCTTCTTGATCACCACCGTCATCCTACAAACCACCATCCTATGCTGTCTAACTACACTTTTCCCGGTCACCACTTTACAGTCTCCAATCTCCTTCAAACTGGCCCTCCTACATAAGATATAATCCACCTGTGTGCATCTTCCTCCACTCTTGTATGTCACCCTATGCTCCTCCCTCTTGTTAAAATACATATTCACCACAGCCATGTCCATCCTTTTCACAAAATCCACTACCGTCTGACCTTCTGCATTCCTTTGTTTAACACCATACCTACCCATCACTTCCTCATCCCCTCTGTTCCCTTCACCAACATGCCCATTGAAATTTGCTCCAATCACCACTCTCTCACCCTTGGGTACAGTCATCACCACTTCATCCAGTTTAATTTCTACCAAAGTAATATACTTGTTTAATCTTTTGACCTGTTCTGCCAGTATTTTATAAGTATTATTAACTAAGAATGTTTGACACATTGTCTCATCTTCCAGACTATTACTGTTGGTATTAATTCTTTCATAATGCATTTCAAAACCTTGCAGAATGCCGTCTATATCAGTGAACTTTCTGCTACATCCCGAAAGAAAAATAGAGCTAATATGATTAGACCTTGTTAATTTTTAAGAGCCATCCCATGCATACCTCTGGTTGTTAAATAATAAGAATGTAAACTTTTTCTAACATAATAGATGCCTTATCTTGTAAAATATTCTGATGTTCAGAATTCAGAGATTTAATTTCTAATAATAATTCTTTGTTTCCTTTATTTTTCATTTCATTTTATCAATTTTATCCTGTAGTTTAATTAAAGATATATTAAATTTCTTCATTTTATAATACAGAATTGCTATCCTTTCCTGTAGATAAGCATTCATTGAATCCCATAGTATTGCATAAATGACATTTTCCTTATTATTTGATTCAAGACATTGCTGCATTTACAAAAGGAACCATTATATAAATGCATTTAACTTCATAATAAAAGCTAGACGTCTTTTGAAAGAAACAAGTTTACTTTTATTAACTACTGTCAGGGACCACTATCAAGAAAATAATAGCACTGAGATTTACAAAGTGGCTTCCTACTGTTCAGCTGCTTAACTTCAGCTTTCCCAGTTTAAAAAAAGTTGAGGGATAAGGGTAGTAATTCTGGCAGTTGCTGTAAAATGAAGTTACTGGCAGTAAGTACACTATCGGGATGCCAGCAAAGAAGAAACTTAAGAGAACCTGAATGAAAATCAACTAGAAAGAGTGAAGAGAAAGCACTGACTATGAAGAAACCTGCAGCTGTTCAGAAAAAAGCAGTTCAGGCTCCAGCTTTGGTACAAGACATGGCTTCCCATAATTTAGAGGAAAATAAATCAAATGTGCTCAGAGCTGATTAAAACCAATGAAACATTGAATAAGTTTCTCAACTAAAATAACAAAAAGATGGAAAAAAATGGAAGATTCTTTTAATAGCTATTCAGATGAACTGATAAAATTACAAAAAAATCATAGCTTGAAGTGAAGAGAAGGTTGGCTAAATATGAGACAGCCCAAGAAGAGCTGTTTCAAAAAATGGTAGAATTAGAAAACAGAGCACTCGAAGAAAAACAACTGAGATTTTCTGCTGACTAAGGAAAACTGGAAGGAATACACTGTATTAATTTTGTGAAACCACAAATAAGCAACTGGACTGATATTTCACAATAGGATTTATTATATAAACGAACACATTTTGTGTATGCTTCAAACCTAGCCATGAGAAAACAGCAAGACCTACAGTAGTAAAGATGCAATCATACCAGCAGAAAGAGATGATCCTGACAAAACTCTGGCAGAAACACAAAAGCTGAAAAACTGGAGATAGTAGAGTGTTTGTTGAAATTGATTATTCAGTATATACCAGGCAGAAGAGAAATTTACCCTAGCAGTCAGTGAATGTCAAGAGGCAGGCATGAGATTCAAGCTGCTGTATCCAGCTGTATTCAGAATATTTTTTCTTGGAGGATCAAAGTCATTTTTGATGCAGAACAACTAAGGAGGAAGTACAAATGTTTGTCCAACAGAAATGGAGCCATCAAACAGAACAGAACTCCGCTTCTCATTCTTCTGATAATAAATCTCATTGAGAGACTTTACCAGTGAAACCTTTTCCAGTGTTCCAAAGAAAAATGCTTGAGAGACAGAAAAAAAGCACAGAAGTGGACTACATGAATGGGGTTAGGAGACAGAGATGAACTGGAAGAAGATCAGCAACATTGAAATTAGTGAATAATTGTGAGTTTATAAAGTATCAGTCACATTTGTAAAATATATCTTTACAAGAAACAGTGGAAAAATTGGACTTTTGTTGACTTTGTCAAACTTGTGAGGGCCTAAAAAGCATATGCCGCACTTCATGTCATTAATGTTTGGAAGGACACCAAAAGGAAAGAAAAATATCTGTAAATAAAACAATTTTTGTTTTTAACAGTATTTATGTAAAACATTTTGATATAAATTACATGTTATATAGTAAAGTGTTTTCATACGAGCTCTGAGCACATTTGATTTATTTTTCCTGTATATTACTGGAAGACATATTTTGCACCAGAGCTGGAGCTTGAACTGGTTTTTGCACAATGGTTGTAGGTTTCTTCCTTGTCAATGTTTTCTCTTCATATTTTCTAGTAGATTTTCTTTCAGGATTTCTTAAGTTTCTTTTTTGGCTGGCATCCAGGCAGTGTACTTACTTAGTCCAACCAGTAACTGAATTTACTAAAATTGACAGAGTCACGAGCCCTTATCTCTCAATTTTTTTTCATAATGGGAGAGCTGAAATTAAGCAGTTGATCATTGTGCAGCTATCTCGGAAGTAACAATTTTATTCTTAACAATATTTGTATAAACACTTCCTGATATTAATTGTGTGTTGTATAGTAAAGAATTTTCAGTGATTCCTGTATGTGATAGAGACATGAAAATAAACAAGTACTTTTTTAAGTTTTAAGAAATGTAGTCATTACAGTGTAAAAATAGAAGAAAGGTTGGAAAAAAGCAGGTTTATGTGCACCAGTTATAATATATGTAAATTATTGAAAGTGAATAACGATAATTTAGTTTTATTTAGGTGCATCTGTCAAATTAGGACATTTGTTATCAGGGAGAAAGGAACCGAGAGTCCTTATATTAATTGCTAGAGGGCTCAATGAAACCACACAATATGTACAGAACAGCAATTTTTTTCCCCAGGGAAAAGAAGAAATAAAAATCCAGAGACAAAATAAACCATTAACCATATCTTTTTTTTTCCTCTGGGGAAAAAATTGTGTGGTTTTGAGTATTAGCATTTGATTAAAGAGCGTTCGCTCTTTTGGAGTTTCAATCTTGTAATATAGACCCCTTTAACACATATCTAATAATTATTTCAGATCATGCACCAGTAACAACTAAGATAAAAATGCAGGGTAATGAAGTAAAATTGAGACACTGGCGCTTCCCCACCTACATGTTAAAATAAGAGGAATTTAAGGCATGGGTAGCGGAAATTATTCAAGAGTTATTATGGATGACAGAAATTTCTTCAGACGTTATAGCTAGTGAGTGGGATAAATTAAAAGTGGAGTTTAAAAATTGGGTAGAAATAAAAGAAGATGTGGTTAAGAAGCAACAGCAATTACTTAGAGGGGCTGTCAAAGTTAAAAAATTCTAGAATAAGGGGAATCTTACATAGCAAGAAGAGGTGCAACTATAGTGTGCTAAAGAGAAAATAAGGGAGTATCTGGACAATATGCATGAGTTTAGAAATATTGCTGTTAAGCAACTGTTTTTTTGATAACTCTAGAGTGCAAAAATGTTTAGCTCAGTGACTTAGGCAACAGAAAGTAGAAAGGGTTGTTGCCAAACTTAGAGAGCCTTTAACAAGAAAAATAACCAGACTTCCTGAAAGGTTATTTGAGATATTTTGGAAATTTTATGAACATTTGTATAAAGCAGAGCAATGTGGAAATCAAGAAAGAGCACATATGGAAATATTTAAGAAAGTCTTAAGTATGCCACGTTTAGAGGTAGTTGAGGCTCAACAACAGTTAAGATAGGAGGAGATGAGATAAAAATGGTGATGTATAATCAGTCTGTAGGAAAGTCTTCAGAAATAGATGGTATTCTTGGGGAAGTTTGGAAGCTAGGAATGAAGAAAATGCTAAAGATCTGGAAGGTTTTGTTTAACAGTATTTTAAAAAGAATGGAAGCATCAACATCCTGGAAGACCGTAAAGACACATCAGACCAAGATTTGTATAGGCCCATTTCATTTTTAACCCATGCTTATAAGTGTTTGTGTCTGTAATAGCTAAAAAGATGGCAAAAGTGTAGCCAACATTGACATATGTGGATTATTGTGGTTTTGTGGAGGGGAGGCAAACATTTGACATTAATAGATGATGATCCAGAAGGAAGCAGAATGTCACAAAATATTACTGTTTTTGGAGAGTCTTGATGCAGATAAAGCATTTGACAGAGTCAGTAATAAAGTAATTAGGAGGATTTATAAGTGATCAGAGACAAAAAATTAAGGGGGAGAGTTCCTCTGACAAGCTGTGTCTGAACAGAGGAAATATAATGGTTGTCCTCTTCCTCCCTTGTTATTTGCTTTATATTTAGAGACATTAACAAAAAAGATAATGGACTCAGAAATTAAAGGATATAATTGATATGTTAATCAAGAAAAGTTAGTTTTATTTGCGGACAGTATTATTTTTGTTCCTGATAAAACCAGAAAATGACTTTTCAGTGTTGTGAAACATTTGGAGATAGTTTCAAGTCTTTTCAGGATATAAAATTAATGAAGTCAAAAGCAAAGGCTGTTGCTGTAAACTATGTACCCAAACATGAACTGGTTCAGCAATACCCACGTATATGGAAATATGATAAAATTAAGTATTTAGGAGTATGGGCTAAAAAATTCTGTAATGGCAGCTAACAATATTTGGAAAGAGGCTAAACAAAAGATAATACAAAAACTGAGAAACTGGAAGCTCTTGTTTATGAATATGGAAACAGTGAAAATGTTTTTAGTTTTATATACAGGTCAGGCATATTTTTATCAACCAGAGTAGACATTATGGACAATAATTAATAAAGATTTGAAGAACGTTAGATGGAAGGGGAAGAAGGTAAGGGTAAAGTAGAATAAAGTTGATCCTTCTAATAGAACAAGGTTGTTTAGGATTGCCTGATTTGAAGGGGTTCATAGGTTCATAGGTTGGTACTAGGCTATCAGCCCTAGGGCCTACATTATTTACTTTCCTGGAACCCTGTCTAGCACCATCCAATCGTCAAGGTTCCTCTTGAAGAGGTGGAGTCTCTGGGTCAGGAACCTATCCCTCCAGCATGTTTTGTTTATTGTGATGACAAGGTTTAGATCCCTGGGTAGCATGTCCAACAGCTCTGGGTTTGACATGGCCTTGTATGTTAAGGAGGTATTTCTGAGGCCTTTCCAGTTGTTGCAGATGTCTTGAGAGGTACATACCAAATGGGGTGTTGTATTCTATAATGGGTCTAATGAGGGATGAGTACAGTGGGGCAATGACCTCCTTTTGTGGATGAAAAGCCCTTCGTGATGAGGTGTGCCACATAGAAGGATTTCTAAGTCTCTTATCACACTTTCTGTGTTTAGTGTACTGCCACCTATATGGTAATTCATGGATACATGTTTTTCCCAAAGGGATAACAATACATTTCTTGGCATTGAGCTTGAGCCCACATCTGTTTCTGTAAGGCCCTTTTGTAGAGTATCCACATCATTTGGGATTCAATAATGGCTCCCAGTTTGCAGTCATCTGCAAACTTTGTTACCTTAGTGTTGACCTGTACTTCAGAGAAGTAGATGCCAAACCCCAGGACTGAACTTGTCTGGAGCTGGATTTACAGTGTGGGTTCTATCAGTAAACCATTTAGCAACCCATTGGGTGACATAGGGATTAATGCCCAACTTAGTAAGTTTATCTATGATTCCAGAGTGGAGGATGTTGTCAAAGGCCTTGGCAAGGTCTAGATAGGCTGTGTGGACCACCTTACCCTTGTCCTTGGCTCTGGAGACTGATTCAAAGAAGTCAATCAGGTTCAGGAAACAAGATCCCTTCACAAACCCAAACTGGGTGGGGTCCAGTGTTTGAAGGTTGCCAATGTCTTTGTTTATAAGTTCCATGATAATACGCTCCATGGCTTTGCAGATAAGGCTTGTCAGACTGATGGGATAACTGTAGGAAACCTGAGGTGAGGCTATGATTAAACATGACACTTGGGTGAGGTGCCAGTTCATATTGTAGTTCATGTAGTACACAGCCTGGGATGTCATATGGTCCCATGGATGCTGTATTCTTGGCTTTAGAGATTGCGTTTTGTACCTGTGTGGCCATTATTACTGGAATTTGGCAATCTTCCGGTATTGAGATGGGCCATATAGGGGGTGAGAGGGGGGTGAAGTTGGCACTGAATCGATCTGCCAGGATATTGGCAATATCCTTCGGATCAGTATATTTAATGCCATTCTGTTTTAGCTCAGAGCAGATCTGAGCATTGCCATTTAGATTCTTGACATAGTTATAGAATGCTTTGTGGTTGTCTTTGGAATCTTTGGCAATTTTATTTTCGTAACTAGCTTTGGAGGATTTTATGAGGCATCTCAGTTTTTTCTGCAAAAGTTTCTTCCTTTTGTTGTAAAGTTTGTTTATGGGATTCAGCAGTTGAACGGTGTCATGAAGTTTGTCACTTCTGACTTGAGTAGCATGAAGTTGGCTTTGGAGAAGTTTTTATGGTGGATTCTTTACTATTAGCTTATGGTCAGAGGTGACCATAGGTATGGAGCATTGATTTCCCATGTTGGTCCAGTTAATGGCAAAATCACCCAGTATTAGGGTGTTTGGTTCTATCTTAATGTTTTCCAGTATGTTTAGAAAGGTGTAGTGAGAATCTTGGGGTATGGTGGGGATCTGTAGCAAGCTACAATTTGGATTAGCCTGGTGGTGTGAATATCCTTGGTGAATATTGACACTCCTCCACCTTTGGTGCTCTCTGGACCCTTGAACCAGGTCTCAGTTACTGTTAAACTTCTAGCATTGAGTAGCATTACCTCCAGATTTTGCATGCTTGTACCTGTTGTGGTGGAGCTCTTCCATGTTTCTTTTCATGTAGTCCAGGGAGGTGCGTCTCAAGTCATTCACTAACACATGGACAATGACAGAGTCATCTTATTCAACCTGGTGAGAGGGACATCAGGTGGTAGGAGGAGAGGGTTGTCTGTGTACATGAGGCAATTGCTGCATTGCCTTGGACATGCCTGGTTTGGGGCTTTTTTTTTTCTTTTCTTTGTAAAGTATAGGAGCTGTTTCCTTAGCAAGGTACTTTGCAATTATAGGCTTAGTGCCTACTATTAATTTCTCCTTGTTAACAAGGAGAGTTCAGTGTTTGTATGAGTTTAAGGCTTCCTAGTGCTTTCCAGCAGGTATTAGAGAAAGTGCTAGTCACAGGGATGCTTAAAGGTAAGACTGAAAAGAATGCACTCTACAGTGTGCACTAGATAAGTTAGATGTGAAAGTAGGTAACTTGAGTTTTACCTGTTTAAAAAGTTAAGGTTTAGTGGAGAGTTACTATTTTTAAAACAGCAAGATGGATTGAAAGGGGTAGTCACTTTTGTATTTTGGTACTATGAAATACTGTAGGATGGCCAATAAATTTAAATAATTGAAGGGGTGGGATTTCAAAAATGATGATTTTGTGATTACTCACATAAGCCAGTGAAAGTAGAGAGAAATGAGATATATGGTCAGATTAACATAAGAGGCGGGCAACTAGAAAGACAGTGGTATTTAACAAGACAACTTAAATGGTGGGAGGGCGGGAAAATTCTGCCTGACTCAGAACAGAGAGAGCTGTGGTCTCTTTTGAAGTTTTAATATGCTGTTAAAACAGAATGCAAGCAAAACACAAGGTAAAGAAAACAAACTCCAGTATTCAAAATATAGAAAGGCAATACAGTAATACAAAAAATAAAAGCAAATTAACCTTTCCTTCACAGCAAAGTGTAGCAGAGTCTGGATGAGCCTTTCTGGTAAAGCTCTGAAATATTTTAGTTTACTCCTTAAATAGAAATTTTAGTTCCTAGCTCCACCCCCTCTGTTAACAAGTGATTAACGTTAAGTGACCTCTTCTGTCTTATGAATGAGTCCTTAATTAATCAGTTATTACCAGGGTATTTTAGAGCTACATTTAAGGGTCATATACATAACAAAAACCAAAAGGCATAATTGAGTGAGAAAAGAGATAGTAATGAAGCAGGGGAGAAATTCAAGAAATAAGGAGAGTGCTGGATTTTGGATGCAGATCCTTAAGGAAAATAACAGCAGCCATACAGAAAAAAACATTTGCTAGTATCCCACAATCATGGATAAAAGAGTGCTTAAAATGTATAAGGTACACCCAACACTGATCAGCTACATTACAATGACCATGAAACAGTGTCAGACCACTTTGCAATTAAGCCATGATAAAGGACAACTTATCATTACAGGGATAAAAATCCAAAGGGGATATTCCAGGGTGACTCTCTGTCACTGCTGCTATTCTGCCTTGCCCTTAATCCATTAAGCTGTCTACTTAACAGCTTAGGTCATGGCTATAATTTGGCTCCTTGAAAACAACTAACTGCAAAGACTTCTCATCTTCTCTTTGTCGATGATTTGAAACTATATAGCTCATCAGATGAGGAACTGAAGTCACAACTGCAAGTTGTCAAAAAACTTTTTCAGATGATATAAGAATGTCATTTGGTCTTGATAAATGTGCAAAAGCAACCTTTAAAGCAGGAAAACTGCAGCACAAGAAAACATCAGTTTGGGACAAGAATGTGATATAAAAGAACTTGAACAAGAGGGAGTGTATAAATATTTGGGAATTGATGAAGGTTCAACAATAAAACATGAACAAATGTGAATACAACTTAGTAGGGAGTACTTTAGAAGACTTAATTTAATCCTAAAAACAGCGTTGACATCTAGGAACAAAATCCAAGCTATAAACAAATTTGCTCTTCCTGTCCTAGCTTACAGTTTTGGAGTGATTGACTGGCCCAAAAGTGCAACAGGAAGGATGCTTCATGCTCACCAAATGATTTATAAAAATCAGTGCATACCAAGATTATATATTCCCCAATCTGAAGGAGGACTGGGACTCCTTGAAATTGATTACATGTATAGATTTGCTGTTGTGGGTCTCCACACATATCTGCTGACCTCACAAGACCCAAACATAGTGAAAGTTTTGAAACATGAGAAGAATAAATCTAAGATGACTTCCCTACTTAGGCTAGCAGAGGCATATCGTCATCAAGCAGGAAATGGAAATCAAACCACAAGTAGATAAAAATCAGGCAGCAACTGAATGTGCCAAAAAACAAAAGAAAGAGTATAAGGTGAAGGACCAGATTTGAAAGCAAGAAATGTGGAAAAAGCATAAATATAGTTGCAAGTATAGAAAACTCCTGGAAAAACCTCATATTGATCAGGAATGAACGCAGGAATATATTAAGGAGAGGCGAATTTAAACCAAGCGATGAAAGGTTAATATTGGTGGTCCAAGATAGTGAGCTACGTACACGTTGGTTTACCAAGTCCATCGAACATGTGGGAGAAACAGACCAATGTAGGTTTTATAAAACAGAATTGGAAACCGATGCACACCCATTGCTGGTTGCGACCTACTAATGGCAGAAGGACTGTATACCGAAAGGCATAGCAATGTGGTGAGATTGTTGCACTGGGGATTGTGCAAACATTATGGCATTGAAGTGGCTGAAAAACACTGGAAATATGAGCCACAAAGCATCATAGAAAATGATGAAGTCTGCATCACATAGGATAATCCATTATCAGCAGTTCAAAAGATAGATGCTAGAAAACCAGATAATAGTGGTCCAGGAAAAGAAGACAAAAGTAGCATTGATCACTGAAATTGCCACACCCAGTGACTAAGGTGTCCTGTGTACAAAGAGACACAAAGTAATAAAATATTAGGATTTGCAAGCAGAAACAAGAGCAATATGGAAGAGAGATACCCAGATAGTTCCAGTTGTAGTAGGAGCAACAGGTCTTATAAAAGAGTCTACAATCATATTTAGCTATATTACCAATACATGTAACCCTGTACAAATTGTAGAAGGAGTCTTTACTGGGCACATTGCAGACCGCTGCGAAGAGCACTACTGGCTGACATCAAAAGAGTGAAACAATACTAATTTCATGAACGTTAATCGTACTTTGACTTAGGAATGGAGTCCATTCCCATCTAGGGTTGCCAACCGTCTAGAATTCTTCCAGACTGTCCGGAATTACGGGACACTGTCTGGAAAACCATGAGTGCACTCTATTGTCCGGAAAAAATAATAACTTTACTTTTAATTAAAAAATTACTTTTTTTTTTTTTTTTTTTTAAAGGGCATTCTCCTTAAGAATGCCCTTTGCTTCTGGTCACACCGATGCGGAAGCTGAGATTATTTACGTCTTTGTGTGCCGCGCAGGAGGAAATGAATTCCAGAAGACATTTGGACTGTGTAGCGGCTGTAAACCACCATGAACGGTTGGATCGGACAAGTGAGATGTATTTTCATGTGTGTGTGTGTGTGTGTGTGTGTGTGTATGTGTGTGTGACAAATCTGGTGGCAGGATCTCAGAATTAAGGATGTGTGGCCACAAACAAATGCTTGGAATTACTAAAACATCAGGATATTGTAGGGCAGTCATTCTTGAAGAAGGGGATTATTAAAGCTGCGTTTATCATATGCACAGTCTTTAAAGCCTCTAGATCTCTCTGAATGGCATCACTTGAAACAAAGAAAGTTGTATTTAGTAGAGGCAGTAATGAGCTCGGATAAATATCACCATAAAGCAGCAAAAACAGTGCTAGAAATGGTTATTATTGTCATACTCATACAATATGTAACAAAGCTTGAGTTTAGTGATGGTTTAATTATTTTTTAACCAGGTATTAACATGTTCAGTTAGAAAGCTTTGCCTGCTGGTTGTAGGATAAGGAAACATCAGAGTGAACATACAGAGAAATAAGGTGCTTGTTCCAGACTGCAGATAAACAAAAGGGGATATAAGTAATTTACATAAAGGTATGAACCTCAGCCAGCATTGTATGCAAAAGGATTAAACACAAAAAGAACAAAAAGAAATGAAGGAAAGGAAAGAACTGAAGTAAGTCATTGGAGGTAGGAAAGGTGACAAGTTTATTTTACATAATTACATTAAATGGTCTAACATTGGGTGGAAGGCTAAATATGAGGAGAAAATAAGAAGAATCAAGCTTGTTGCCTCATGCTGAACATTAAAGTTGCATTATAGTGCCTTTCTGTTTACTGTGTGTGTGTGTGTGTGTGTGTGTGTGTGTGTGTGTGTTTATACCAGGTGGCAAAAATGTACAAAGTGTTAGCAGCTGGATTTGAATTTTGAAGTGACTTTGACCTGTGTACTGCATCTATCTTTCTCCTTCACTTGCACCTTATATAACCACTGGGTTCATAACATTTTATTAATAGCAAGTATTCTAGTTTGTAACTGAATTATTTTTGATTTATTATTTGTTTTGTTCAGAAAGTCTTATAAGAAATGTAGACTAGTTCTCCTGTGACCTCCATGTTTTTTACAGCTCAGGCTTTGTTCATATTTGCACTAAAAATAAGTGTCTGTATTACCTAGCACATTAGGTTACATGCATGGCTAGAGATCTAGTTTTATGATTATTTGTCTCAATTTTATTACAGTATTACTTAGATTTATCTAAGTGATAGTGTCTTGCAAACTTGTTGTACCACCACTGAAGTTATTTTAATATTCCACTTCCAGCATATTTTTTATTACATCACTGGCTGGATAAGGCTTATGAAAGTTACTCCTCAGATAATGACTATAAATAAGGAGGAATACAAACTATAATGGCATTTCTCATAACCATATGATGTTCCAAAACAACTGAATGACTCATTGTGCCAGACTTTGTCATGAATACATTGGCATAGTATGCCCATCATATTGACCACGTTATACACCAAGACCTCTAGCATTATCTTTTTCAGGCCTGCTGTGTTAATATTGCCACACCTGCTTGGTTTCCTTACTCCCAAGGCATCTTGCTCAAGTGTCATGCCATATAGTGTGGCTATTCAGTGGTATTTCTGCATTTTGTGGATGGCTTATTATGAGTGAATATCCAAAGGCAGAAAGTACCTCTCTCAGGTTAGTGATAGGTATACGTTTTCCTTCCTTTTACACTCATTCAGTGTACATTCTGGGTCACACTCATTTATACCATGCTTCCATAACGTAGTTCACTGGTGCATTATAACCTGGAAAGGCATCATGGAATACTGGAAATTGACTGTGATAGGCATGACTATGCTTGAAATCCTGATGCCTCATGATTATTTGGTGTAGGCTTTTATAGAAAATCTTACTAAATAATGGCAATAATTAGATTTACAGACTTCTTTTACTTTTGAGAATGCATATTATTTCACATTCTCTTATTTTGTCAGCATCTTAAATTATAAGTATTAATATTTTAAAAAGTGTCCCTAATTATTTCTTGATTTGTCCCTGATTCTGGATGCAAGCATTTGAGAACTTTGAGCAGCAAACTAATTGTATTTTTATGAAAAATATATAACACTGAATCACAGTGAAAGTCTGTAATATTTTTTTTTTTTGGTGTTTGCTGATGAACCTACCTAAATTAAAATGTTTGCATGAAATACCAGCACTATTGATTAGTGTGAATTGTTAGGTGAGACATCTTGACAGGTAAAGAAGCCGAGAAGCATTAAAAAAATGGCATTATGGATTGTTGATACTGCATTGTATTTTAAGGGGGTGGGGTTCTGCAGTGCTGTGTATGTCCTCCTTTGGATGATATGCCTTGTACTATGAACCTGTTTTTAGTTTGCCATCCATTACCAGCGTATCATTTTTTTAATGTAACATAGGCAATTTATTCCTCAGGGGCCGCAGGCACTTAATTTATAGATGGAACACTGAAATGTAACCGCGACCTTTTCATTAGTTACAGATCTCTTTAATTTGGAATTATTCAGATGACTTGTACTTATGCAGAGATTGTGCATATTGGCTGATATTGGTGGATTGCAATGACAGAACTTTGAGTGGCCTTTTGTGGTTGAAATGTTCTGAACTGGGCATTTTTTGTCATAATTGATTCATATGTTTTGTTTCATTGCTTACTGGAAAAATGTTCAAAACTATAAACTTAAAACACGCACTAACAAGTGGTGCTGTATTATACAAGGGATATAATTTAATTATTATATATATTATAATTTAATACAATTAGGAAGGTGAATCAAAGAATTTTGCATGGTCCTAAAATGGGGCCTGTGATTTGAAAACAGCCCAAAGGTAAACTTAATGCACCACTGGCCAGATACATTTTCTTTGAATGTAGGTTTCAATGCTGTTTCAGTGAATGTGAGTTTCAAAGGCAGGGAAGTTTTAATGCTAAGTCTGTTTTCATAGTAAGAATGTATTGCTTTGTTTAGCAAATGTCTATCAGTGTTTATGCTATAAAATTTGAAATAAAAGGTTTAAATTAAATCCAAATATCTGTAATCATTGTAGAAATAAAGCTGAAAACAGTATGCACACTGAGAGTTTTGAACAGTGTTTATGGCAAATGGGAAGAAATGGAGAAATAGCCAAGTAATGGGATACTGAAATGGCTGTGGGAGGGGACAGGAATACCAAAATTACGTGTGTTTTGCTTTCACGCAGATGTCTAGAATTTTTGACATGTAAAGTTGGCAACCCTATTCCCATCACGGTATTAAAACCCAGAAGATTTGGAGAAATTAAAAAAGGGAGAAAGTATTATAGTCATAAGGTACCAAAGTATTCTAAGAACTAAGCCAACACAAGAAAGGAGATTTTTCCAGTAGGGATGACTGTAAGTAGAAAGACACATATAGACAAGAGGGAGCTTGAATTTACTGGAGAAACTTTGCAAAAGAACCAGGGTATTGTCAGTAAGTATCTAGAGAGGGAAAGGTAATAGAATGGGAGGAAGCCAAGAAGATATTTGATCTGTAGGTTAGAGACTGCTTTCTCTGTTAGGAATTGATATCAGAATATAGGCAAAGAGAAAGGGATAGGAGAAATAATAAGTGAAGGACTTGCTCTGGTAGAGTTTTTAGTTGAATCTAGAATAGGAGGTGCTATTAAAAAAGTGATAATTAGTTGGGCAAATAAACTATTGCTCAGAGGAGGTTAGAAAGCATTGGGATGAGAGATTTTGGATGAGGAATTCACAAGGAAACAATGGGAAGACATATGTATGGCTGCCAGTTATGCAACAAATTCTAGAAGATTTAGGATATTTGCTTGGAAGCCGTTGCATATGTGTTTTTGTAGCCCAAGCAGACTCCAAAAAGGTTTTCCTCAGGTAGTTGCCAAATATTGGAAGTGTGATGGGGAAGAAAGGGGTAATTTGGAAACATATGTTTTGGGAATGTAATGAGTTAGATTTAAAAAAAAGTCCCCATAAAGTACTCTGTCAAAAGTATTGAGTGAACAAATAGGTGTAAACAAGGAAATGATTTTTAGAACTGGGTTACAGTATCTGAATTGCCTAGACATTGTAAGGATTTGTTAAGTTTAATTCTGGTGGCTGTCAAAAAAGCAATTACTGAAAAATGGAAATCAAAGTCTAAACTAACTGTATTTGAAGCAGTGAATATTGTAACAGAGGTAAAAAAACTGGAAGTGAGATCTTTATAAAAAGTTAGGAGTCAATACATAGAAAAAATGAAATTGTGGGAACAATACATGCAGAGTAATATTTTAGAGTAGGAATGAGGTTTATGTTAAGGCATAGATTGAGCATTGTATTTAATTTTGGATTGATTTATATGGTTTGATCTGATGTTGTTAATCTTCATTCCTTACTGATGGGTATCGGTTCTATCCTCAGAACCGAGTTGGCCGTTATAACAAGCTTGTGGCAGCCAAAAAACTCTTGAGCTAAGCTTGCCTATAGTGCCCCTCTCTCCACCTCAGATCTCGTTTGCCACGTATGCTATCAAGACAGATAAGTCTTTGGTTTATTATTGATGATGGCTGATAAAAAAGGAAGAACAGGCCTTCCTTTACCTCTGAGGCAACTTTCATTACCATTGCTGGTATTCCCCCTCCCCTACTTTTCTTTACCTGTTGGGTATTTTCTTTCTTACCATTGTTGGTAACAAAAAAAAATCTTCTTTTTTCTTCACTGTGCAAGTGTGTAATTTGCTAATTGTTTCAGAGATGTCAAGCATGGGAACTTCAAGATACCCTTCCACAAGGTTCCCACTCTTCAGGGTCCTCCTCAGATGTCCCTGCTGAGGAGGTACCATGTAAGAAGTCATGCAAGAGGAAGCACGTGAATTCCCTTGAGGAATCCCTTACCGAAGATGCAGACTATGATGAAGGGGAAGGGTCCCCACGTCACCCCCTGAGGATGTCTCCTTTGGAGACTTACTGGAAATTTTAAAGCAGTGGGGAGACTGGAAGCCCACTAACCCTGCCTCTGAGGAGTCTGTATTCTTGCAGGCTTTCCATGCTCAACCCTCTACTTCTTGGGTGACCCCACCTGCAGATGATGTGGTTCAGCTCATTGTGCAGTACACTTGGAGGAATCCTGACACTGTTGAACCTATCCCGTGGAGACCAGACAATATTTTTTCTCCACCATAGGACAACTCACACTGGTCCAAAGGCTTACCAGTAGATGCTGTGGTGGTGGCGGCAGCCACTAAGAAAGAGCTTGCCGACGAGAGCCCTACTGTCCATCCCCAAACAGGATGTCTTGGGCAGTAGGTTAGGTAAAAGGTTGTATTCTTCATTGACCATTGCCAGTCTGTCCTTGAATTACTTGGCACATTTTACTCAGCTCCAGGAGACTTAATCTCGGAGGTCCCGGGAAACTTGGCAGGAGCAGTTTATGATGAGGTACGAGACAAAGTTGCCTCACAGCTTGCCACCCTGGAATCTATGTCTAGCTAGTTCATGTGGTTGGTTTCTCATACTACCGAAGGGGCGGCTAGAGCAGCGGGTGTAGGCGTTGTCATGAGACGTCACACCTGGATGTGCCTATGTGATTTTGTGGACCCTTTTAAGTCTTCCTTTCTCAATGCTCCCATGGAGACCTCTTCTCTTTTTGGCCCAAAACTAAAAGACACTTTGTCCAGATGTGAAAAGGATGGTAAGACCCGGTCTGCTGTGGGCATATGTTTTTCCACCCCCCAGCGATCCTACTCTAGGAATCAGAGGAGTGGAAAGATGTGGTTCAAGAAATCCCAGGGTCCTTTCCATGACACATGTGGTGAGTTTACCCCCCCCCCCCCCGAGGGAGAGTGAGAAACTCATCTGGAAGATGCCCCTACAGAGGCAGAGGGGGTCCACGTAATCAGGGATTCAGAGATTATTTCTCTGGACAGGCCCTATCAGCGCTCCTGACGAGTGGCACAATTGCTTACCTCTGGAAGCAGTTGGGGATGATTGTCATTGCACCACCTTGCCTGGCAAGCAATAACCACAGCTTTTTGAGTGGAGATGATAATTACCAGAGGTTATCACATACTTTTCAGTCTTTACCCAAGACCGCTAAGGCATATTCCCGACGTTCCACCCAGTCAAAGGGAAGCAGCAGCTCAAGAACTACAAAAGCTGCTCCTAAAAAGAGTCATTCAAGCAGTCCCACCAGACCATATAGGATCCGGATTTTACTCGAGGTTCTTTTTAGTGCCAAAAAAGACAGGCGACTAGAGGCCAGTCCTTGACCTCAGCATCATAAACAAATTTGTCAGACAAACAAAATTCTGAATGGTCACTATTCAGTCTATCCTACCATTTCTATAGAAAGATGATTGGATGTGCTCACTAGATCTTCAGGATGCTTATTACCACATAAAAATGGACAAACTCTCCAGAAGATTCCTCCACTTCAGGCTGGGAGCCAGTCAGTACCAATTCTGAGCGCTGCCCTTTGGTCTCTCTGCAGCCCTCAGAGTGTTCACCAAATGCATGTCAGTGGTAACAGCTCACTTGAGACTGTAAGGATTTTGAGTGTTTCTGTATTTAGGCGATTGGCTCCTTACTGCCCTCACCAAGCGTCTGCTGGTTACAGCCTTATATTACACCCTAGAGCAAAATACTTAGGGATCTCAATAAATGAAAAGAAATGCAAGTTGACTCCTTCTCAAAGTCTGGAATTCATAGAGGCAACTTTCAATACTCAATATTGCCTAGTATTCCTCCCACCTCACAGGTTAGAAAGACTAAGATCTCAACTCCGGGTGATGCTGTCTCTGGACAGTTTGGGCAGTCCGTCAACTACTGGGATGTGTGGCAGCTTCGATTGCAATAATTCCTCTAGCAAGACTACACATGAGGCTTCTACAGTGGCTTTTACTAACGCAGTGGTCCCCTTGACGCATCCTATGTCCTTTTAGATCCTCATAACAAATCGATGCAAACAAGATTTATTTTGGTGGATGAAGCCAGAAAAAGACTTTTGGAGTTGTCCTTTCTTCCCCCCTCTCAGCCCAAGGCCATAGTGACCATGAAGGCTTCCCTGATGGGGTGGGGGGGGGGGCACTTCCAGGGAAAGACTGTCCAAGGCACTTGGTTGCCCATGGAGGCCAACCTGCATATCAGTGTCCTAGAACTGAGGGCAGTGCTTCTGGATTTGCAAGCATTACAATCTGTCCTCCCATCAGGGACAATTGCTGCCCAGTCCAACAACATGTCCGTAGTCTGGTATATCAACAAACAAGGGGGAACCAAGTCCTGCCCTTTGTGTCGGGAGGCCATGAGAATTTGGCAATAGGTGATAGCTTCCAACCACTTTCTGATAGCAATGCACATTCCCGGGGATTCCAACGTAATTGCAGACAAACTGAGCAGATGCATTCTTCTGCATCACGAGTGGTCCCTCAATCCTATCATAGCAGCGAAGATCTTCAGTCACTGGAGCCAGCCTTGCTGCAGTTTGTTCGCATCCCCCACAAACCACAAATGCAGCAGCTACTTTGCCCTAATTCCCCCACAGGGGGAGTCCCCAAGGAAAGCTGTAGTACAAGATTGGCCCACGGGACTTCTTTATGCCTTCCCTCTCCTTCCTCTGATCCCACAATTTCTAAAGAAGGCTCTTCGGTTGAGAAACAAAGTAATCCTCATTGCAGCCTGTTGGCCCCAACAAGTTTGGTTTCCCTTTTTTTGGCATCACCTATTACATCAACCATGGATTCTGGATCCAACTCCAAAATTGCTGTCGCACCCACAAGGGTTGATACATCCAAACATATCGAGCCACAAACTGACAGCTTGGTTCCTCCACTTCCAGTAATTGCCAGGTAGAATAACCTATCCTCCCCTATACATCACATTCTTCTGGCTTCCCATAAACCATCCACCAGGAAAATTTATGTCAGCAAGTGGAGAAAATTCATAATCTGGTCTCAAGAGAAGGGAATACATCCCTTTTCAGCTCCACTTACTTTGGTACTGGACTATTTATCTAACGTTCTCCATTTGGGGGTGGCAGTTTTAACTATTCCAGTACACCTAGTGGCTATCCCTAATTTCCACATGGCTTCTAGGACTTATCCTTGATTTCTCACTGTCTATGTAAAACCTTTTTAAAAGGTGTAATGCACATTAGACCACCCTTCAAAGACCCAATCGAGCCGTAGAATTTGACACTAATTCTACAATACTTGACTCGTCCTCCTTTCGAACCTGCGGCCACTTGTGATATAAAATTTATATCCTGGAAAACTTTATTCTTGGTAGCTATTACCTCAGCAGGATGAATATCTGAGCTACAAGCCTTGTGCATAAAATGTCTCTACATGGTTTTCCAATTTGACTATTAATCAATCAATTGATCTGCCAGTTTTCTTTCCAATTTTTTCTAACAAGGGAATATTCACTACATTTACTTGATGTGCATAGACAATTATGATTCTACTTGGACAGGACTAAATCACGACGAAAATCTGACCAGTTATTCGTATCATTCTCAGGACCTAATTTGGGAAGATCTGTTTCTGAAGTGACTCTATCTGAATGGTTGAGAGATTGCATTGGCTGTATCTGTCAACAAAACAAACTCTTCTACCATCTAAGGTCAAAGTGCATTCAGCCGGATCAGTCATAACATCTGTTGTCTTCCATGCAAGAGATTCCATGGATGACATTTGTGCAGCAGCTACATGGACCACTCCTCGTATCTTTACCATGTATTACAAATTGGATTTGGTCTCCAGGGGGAGAGCTTCCTTTGGTTTAGTGGTGCTCAAGAATATCCTTCCATAGGGCCTCCCAGGAAATAAAGTAGCTAGTGATGAATGAAGATTCACAACATCAGATAAAGAAGTTATGTTCTTAGCATAATGTTCCATCTGTGTTGTTGATCTTCATTCATTCATTACCTCCCACCCGCCATCCTCCTCCGAAAGACTCCTGGAGGTTTGGATTTGGTCCTACCTTATAGTAGAGAATTTGCTCAGATAAAGCCTTCGCTTTTTCTTTCCTGTCTTGCGGGCAAACTCGATCTGAGGTGATAGAGAGAGGGACACTATGGATAAGTGTAGCTCAAGAGTTTTTTGACTGGTGCAAGCTTGTTGTAATGTCCGACTCCGTTCCGAGGATGGAACCAATACCCATCAGTAATGAATGAATGAAGATCAGCAACACAAATGGAACATTATGGTAAGAACATAACTTCTTTTTTTCTTTTTTATACAAATGTATTTTTGCCTATGTTTTAAGTAATAATTCAATAAAGGTGTTAAAGTAATATCATTGTGGTCTGAGATAGGACAAGTTACTACTTTAACTGACTTTAGTTTGGAGAATATGGAGTAAATCATAACCTCCTATCAATTCCTGATTGAGTGTCAAATCGATAAGAGTAATGGGTAAAAAATAATTTACTTCATTGATTTCATTACTATCAATACAATTAATTAGATTAATAAAATTCAAAGGGGTTCTAGGTGATGCAGAGATCCCAGGTTTATTAATGACATTTGTATCTGTAATACATTAAGAGTATGGTTAAAAATCACTGGTTGAAATAATACTACCCTTCGTAAATGAAACATGTAATTAAGTATTTTTTAGAAGTCTTAGCTCTAGTTTTTGGAATCTAGTTCATGCTAGCCAAAGTAAATACCCTTTTGATATTCAATAACAAGAATAGACTAGCATAGCTTTATAATCACAAAATAACTTAACTTTTGGCAGAATATTGGAATTTCTCCATAGAATTATAGTACCTGTCTTCTTTTCTTTAAATCAGGTTACTAATAAAGCTGAATAGTCTCTTGTATCTAATCTGGCTAAGTCTTTTGCACTAAATGAGCCTCTTGTAAGAAGGCAACATGAATACTGTGTAACTTAAGATATTTAAAAATGATAGGGACCTCTTGTCACCACTGTTAAGACAATTTATAATAAAAAAGTACTCCCTAAGGAGGTTATTTTAATAATAGTAATGAATGCCATTCCAAATGGATTAAATATTATGCACTTATAAGACTAGAAATTGTTCTTGTAAGAATATAACTGCTTTAGATAAACAAAACTCCACTCCAATTGTTGATCAACAAATGACATTTAGAACCCATAAAAGATGACCAGTAACTGAATATGTCCAAAGGAAGCGTAGACGAGTTTAAAAAGTTGATTAAATGCTTTTGATTTGAAAGACGTTATCAGAATGAAATATAAAAACAGGACATTTCAATATACAGCACAGCTCCATCAGTAAGCATTTGTTACATCATAACTGGTAAGTTTGTACCCCTCAACCAAATTTTTATGAACTGTCTAAATAAGATGAGAAAGTAAATTGAACCATAAAGGTCAATGTACCACTCTAATATTCGTTCATTAAAATCAATTTGTAGTTTAACACAAGTTGTATAAAATTTGACTCTAAGGAAATATATAAAAATGTATATTCACTTTCAAAAGACAGCCTATCACACAATCAAAAAATGTTTTATTTTATTTTAAAATTTGTTTACCGGGAAAGTCCGCCTGGGACAGAACCCATTTTCAGCAGAGGCCCAGGGAGAAATGCTCCAGATGAATGTCTTTGGAATGTGGGAGGAAACTGGAGCACCTGGAGGAAACACACTGAAATGCAGTGAGGACATGCAGACTTCGCACAGAAGGCACCCCAGGTGAGACTCGAACTGGAGAACCTCTTGCTGTGAGGTAACAATGCTAACTGCCGCCCAATATAATGGGAATTTAATAATCTTAAAAAAACCCTATTAAAAGTCTGTTGCAAATGCTGTTGGTAAAAATTGTATTTATTTAAATAGAATGTAAATATATAAATGTTTACATGATTGTTCTAGGAGCAAGCAACAAAACACTAAGAACAAGTAACGTACTATATAAGAGGAAATAAACTTCTGTAACCAACTAGTCTCATCTTCAAAACACTGGATTATAGAAACACTGTTTAGACCTGCAGAATTTGTGGCATTCAACTGTAGTTGCCACAACAATTCCTTATACTGAAAAAAAAAAAAAAAATCTCCTAGTCTTCTCCCCTGCAGGTGCCACTGGATATGTCTGTAAGAAAAAAATTAAACTTTATAAAATTATTCAGAGAGAAGAATGCCTAAATGAGGCTTTGCTGGCCTTACTTTTTCTAATGTCACGGCAGTGTTATAAATCCTGTCACAGTTCGGACAACCTTTGTAGAAAGCTGGACAGGAAACACAAGATGCCAAATGAACAACTTTGGTAGTTTCACAAATAAAGGGACCAGGACACTCTAAAGATCTGTTATATCCTTGCACTCTACCATTGGTGCCATTATTAATAAACCTGCAGTAAGAGTGCTGTCCACATTTTGACATGTGTTTTTTTAAATATGTTCCTACCATAATTTTCCAAAAGCTTCTTAATGCTCCTTCCTCTACTGTACACTAGTCTTCTTATTCTCTTGTAATTCCTTATTGAATGTCCGATCCAAAATGTTATTACTTGTCTTTTTTTTATCGTCACATTATTATCATTGTCATCCAACCACTTTTGCCATTTTCTGCATGGAGTGTGGGAGTCATGTGAACTGATGCCAGCTCTTTCAATTCAGTGTTACTCTCTTACCTTCTTCAGTAGTCATGCCTAACTGTCACAGGTCGTCTAGCACACATTCCATCCACCTCTTTGTTGAATACCCCTGTTTCTTCTTGCATTCTTACTATTTGTAACAAATCTTCACATGTACCTAAACCATTGTAATCTATTTTCTTTGACCTTCTCTGCACTTATAGCCACTTTAGCTTTTTCTCTGATTTCCTCATTTCTTCATCTATCCCACAGTGTGCCTCCTACCACCCATCTAGCTTCCTCATTTGCACTGCCTAGGTTTCACAGCGTCTTTGTCATCCTTCTCTCATATACTACTCCTGAAACTCTGCCATTTGGCTGCAGCCCCTCTGATTCATGCTTTGACCTCCTCATTCAGACTTCCCTTATTCTCAGCCACGTCTCACAGATACCCAAGTTGTTAACCTCTCACTAGTTTCCTTTTTATCTCAATTCTCATTTTCTCTTTTCCTCCATTCACTGCCATTATAACTATCTTATCCGAACCACTTTCATTCCATGTGTCTTCAGTTATGCAGTCCATTCCCCTGTCCTTTGCTTGCTCAGAGTCTGCCTTTAATTCCACATTGTCTGAATGCAAAAACTGTTGCTCTGTCCCCCTGACATGTTTGCTAATGTCTGACTAAATGTGATATGTATTTACTGGAGCTTTTCTCCCCGGGCCACTGCTGAAAAAGGGCTTCGGTTCAGTCAGACATTCCCGGTCAGCAAATGTAAAATAAATAAATAATGTAGTTCATCACCAATATTAACAGCAGTAGGCTCAGATGTAAACCTTGCTGCACACTCATTCCAACTGGAAACCCCTGTTTGATTCCAAACAGTCTTCGTACTTGAGTCATCGGGTCCTTGTACATAGACTGTACTAATTCTACCAATATTTTTGGGGATTTGAAAGGCTGCGGGACTGCCCAAGTTAGTTTTCTTGAGACCTTGTCATATGCTTTCTTCAAGTCTAGGAATGCCCAGTAGGATTGTTTCATCATCTTTAGCTTCTTCTCAACCATCTTTGTCACTGCAAACATCGAGTCAGTTATGCTGCATTCTGGGCTGAATCTGAACTGCTCATCTCCCATCTTACTTTTTACCACTGTGCATATTTGTTTATCAAGCACCTTCTCCAGAATTTTTATGGAGTGTGACAGGAGTTTAATACCTGTGTACACCCATCAGTTGTGGATGTCCCCTTTGTTGTTGTACAGTGGTACTAGTATGCTTATTGTCCCATCATTTGTGATATGCCTTTTTTTGCGTACTGCTTTGAGGACCCTCAAGATCCATTTCTCCTCTGTTTCACTCAACATCTTGATCATATCTGCTGATACCTCATCAAAGCCTGTTAGTTTCTGTGATTTCATTTTCCTTAGTGCTGTTCTTGTTCTAGGCTGGGTTCCTTCTTTTCTTTCATTGTAGTCTCTGTCTAGAACAGTACATTTTCTGTGGGGTTTTTTTCATTCAGAAGCTGCTGGAAGTACTCCTTCCATATGCCTTTGATGTCCTGTGGACTTATGAGCAGGTTGTTGTTAGCATCCATTATGAAAGGTGTCTGACTGTCATCTTTAACTTCTTGTCCTTACCTTGCAACCCAATAGTTTCTTTGTCATCTACCAAGTCACTTTCCAGAAGCTTCTAGAGTGCCTCTGATTCCTTGTTCTTTGCTATTGCAAATCCTCTCTTAGCCTCTTTGTTAACCAGTCTGTATTCCTTCTTAGCCTGGTCCATCTTTTCTGTCTCCCCCTTTTTTATCATTATAGCTTTCCTAGAATATGGAATAACAATTGAAAGAGCCCTGTTGTCTGTTTTTTTTTTCAAAAGCTCTAGTCACTAATTCAAAGCTGCTGTTACCAAAAATTGTCTGGAATTAAAAGAAAGAAAGATTAGGAGGCACACCTGTTATAGTTTATTGAGTTTAATTTGTCCAAGTCATTTGGGTTTCTAGTACCATGATGGGAATGGACCCCATTCCTAGGTCATAGTATGGTTAAAATTCATGAAATTAGTATTGTTTCAATCCGTGATGTTAGCCAAAAGTGCTCTAACTGCAATGTGCTCAGAACTGACACCTGTAATTCATATGGAGTTTCGTGTAACTTATCTAAATACAACTGTAAATTCTTTTTTAAACCTATTGCTCCTACTACTGTCGGAACTACCTGAGTATCCTTCTTCCACATTGCCCTCATTTCTGTCTGCAAATCTTGGAATTTTATGACTTTGTGTGTCTCTGAACATAAGACACTGTAATCACTGGATGTAGCAATTTCAGTGATCAGTGCTACTTTTGTCTTCTTTTCCTGCACAACTGTATCTGGTTTTCTCGCATCTGTTTTTTGAACTGCTGGTAATGGGTAATCCCATGTGATGTGAACTTCATCATTCTCTGTAATGCTTTGTTGCTCATGTTTCCAATACTTCTAGCTACTTCAGTATTGTAATGTTTGCACAGTCCCCATTGTGACAGTCTTGCCACATTATTATGCCTTTTAGTATACAGGTGCTCTGCTATTCTTGTATCATACCCAGCAATAAGATGTGTGACTGTTTCCAGTTCTGTTTTAGAAAACCTGCATCTTCCTGTTTCTCCCACATATTCAATCAGCTTTATAAACCAATGTGTCCGTAGTCCACTATCCTGGGCCATGTGAATATTAACCTTTCATATTTTGGTTTAAATTCACCTCTCCTTAACCATTCCTTTGTCAGATGCTGATCGACATGAGGTTGTTCCAGGAGTTTTCTGTACTTGCAACTATATTTATGCCTTTTCCATATTTATTGCCTTCTCATCTGATCCTTCTCCTTATATATATTTTTTTGGTACATCCATTTTGCTGCCTGATTTTTGTTTGCTTCTAGTTTGATTTCAGTTCCCCCTTGACACTGATAGGTTTCTACTAAACTAAGCAAGGAAGTCCTCTTAGACTTGTTCTCCTTATGTTTTAAAACTTTCACTGTGTTTGGATCTTGTGAATTCAGCAGATATGTATGCTCTCCTAGGATTGCAGATCTATACATATAATTAGTTTCAAGGAGGCCCATGCCTCCTTTAGAACAAGGAATGTATAATCTTAGTATACACTGAGTTTTGTATATCGTTTGTTAAGCATGAAGAATTTGTCTTGTTTTCCTGTCCAGCTGATCCAGTACATTTTGGGGCCAGTTAATCACTCTAAAAGTATAAGAACAGGAAGAGCAAATTGGTTTGTAGCTTGGACTTTGTTCCTAGATGTCAGGGCTGTTTTCAGTATTAATTTTAATCTTTTAAAATATTCCTTACTATGTTTTGTTTGCATTTGTTCATGTTTTATTATTGATCCCTCATCAGTTCCCAAATATGTATCCATTCCTTCCTTCTCAAGTTCCTCTATATCACATTCCTGTCCCAGGCTTATATTTTCTTTGTGCTACAGTTTTCCTGCTGTAACTTATTGCTTTAGCACATTTATCAAGAAAAAATGCATTTTTATATCATCTGAGAAAGTTTTGAGCACTTGCAGTTATGCTTTTAGCTCCTCATCTGATGAACTATACAGTTTTAAATCATCCACAAAAAGATGAGAAGTCTTTACATATTGTTTTCTGGAAGCCAAATTGTAGTAGCCATGACCTAATCTGTTAAGTAGACAGCTTAATGGAACTAAGGACAAGATAAAAGAGCAGTAGTGACAAAGATTAACCCTGGAATATCCCCCTTTGAATTTCTTTCCCTGGGATAACAATTTATTCTTTATCATGGCTTAGCTGCATAAGGGGTTTACCACTGTATATTGGTCACTGTAATATAATTGATCAGTGTAGGGTGTATCTTATACGTCTGTAATCCATGAATGTGGTGTGCTGTCAGATGCTTTTTTGTAATCTATGTGTGCCACACTTGGGTTCTTCCCCTTTTTACAATTTTCTATTATGACTTTATTTAACAACAAATAATCCTTTGGTCCATATGACTTTTTTTGTTATTATTATATTGCCATGATTGAGGGTTTTTTCTTAAATGACTATAAACTGTTACCATTAATTCCAGTATGTAGTTTATACGTAGGCAAGTTATTGGTGTATAGTTTTTTTAAGATAATATGCAGATTCACCCTTAAGGAGGGATATTGTTTTTCTCATTGTTAACCAGCTTGGTGTCTGAGATATGCAAACAAATCTTACTCAGGGCTAAATCTTCATGTAGAGATGTTAATACTTTTAGCTAGAAGTTAGGTACTGGATCTGGGCCTGGGGTTTTCCATTTAGGAGCTTTTCTTCAGTCTGTTTGGCCGTTACTTCATCCCATTTCATATCCTGTACATTTAAACTTCTTACAGTTTTTTACTTTTTCTATCCATTCACCATCTCTTCCCTCAGATCATCATCTAAGCTGCACATTCTTTGTTTTCTGTTTCCTGTGGGCATTCTACAGAAAGTTCTAGAACATCTTCCTGTGACATATTCTCTTCATCTGCATCTTGTGTGTCCTGTTGCTCTTTCATATGGGAACTCACTGGCCTGTCACTCCACAACATTGTGTCAGGGTTGCCACGGTTTCCTTCTCCTTGCCTTGGTATGCAACTCCAGTTGAACTTTTGTACTTGTTTCCTACTGAAGGACAAGTGATAAGATGCTTCCCATTCCACCTATTTCTCCTTAATTTGGGGAGTCATGTTCCATTATGCTGTGATGTTACCAGAGCTGGATTTTCTACACTAAATCCTTCACTTTGCACGTAATCGATAATTTCCATTTCTATTTGTTTAACTTTTCCATTACTAATTCTCCTTTCTTCTTTCCTCATTTGTTTTCTTATATTATTTATTCTGTACTTTTCCATATCTGGATGCTTTTACCTATCTTTCTTTTCAAATATCTTTGGTGCTGCTTTTTGTATTGATTAGTTTGGCTTTCTCCTTTGCATATATTGGAGTATATTCTTTTCTATACCTTTCAAAAATCTCTGTTTTGTTCTTTATATTTTTTACAGTTCCTGTGTAGATTCTGTTTTTGAATAGTCCAGAGTTTCTTGGTCTATGACACAATGTTTGCTTTTTGTATCGATTAGTTTTGTTTTCTCTTTTGCATAAATATTGCACCATATTAAATCTCTTTTTATTTCCCATGTCCGTGTTTCTTCTGCAGAGGTCTCCTCCTCCACCTGTTTCTCCTTGCTTTGGGAAGTCATTGCTCCATCACGCTGTGACATAATCTGTGTTAGACATTCTACACTAAGTCCTTCACTTCATAGGTTTTCCATAACTTCAGCATGTTAAGTTGTCAATCTCGCCTTCATTCTTGCTTGATGGGTTCGGAGCCGATCCCTCGGCTCCGACTCGGCACTTGCTAAGCTCGAGAGTCACTTTTACCAGCTCGAGGCAGCCCCATATCCCATGATGCAAGGCGGTAAGTACCCAGATCTCGTTTGCCGCTTAAACATGAGGTCCTCCTTTACCAGCTCCTGGTAAGTGATTCACTTTTTGAATATTTAAGCCCCTTTTTCTTAAAAAACCCTTAATTATTAGTTATTAGTTAATTATTTACATTTTGTGACAGAAAATCCCTGTCTTTTCTAATTTTTTTAGTCAAACTTTACCCATCCCATCCCCCTGTTAGGGTGTGTGTGTTTTTTATACAAATACCTTTTGGTATTTTATTTGCTAATTTTTTGACTGGTGTGTGTCTGTGTTTGTGTAAAGCACCATGTCAAAGGAGAGGGTCTCAGGTTTCAAGAAGTGTGACTCGTGCTGTCAGAAGATGTCTCTGACAGACGGTCACACTTCTTGCCTGTATTGCCTGGGGCCTCTTCACCTGCAGGACTCCTGTGCTATTTGTCATTCCTTCAGCCAGAGAGTCCTGCAGGAAAGACGCAACAAACTGATCCTTAGGGGCCTTCTTAAGCCGGAGGGCTCTCCGGCTAAGTCGGCTCCATCTAAATCAGTTTAATCTTCCAAGGCCCATGCTTCTGTGTCTAAGCCTGCGGCCTCGGCTCCGACTCATTCCGAGTCGAGATCGGCTCCGGCTGGAGCCGATTCTGGCTTAACAGCCTTCGGCACCGATGGCTATCGGTGCCGAATCTGTATCGGCCACTTCGGTGTCGGCTCCGATCGGTTCCGACACCCATGTGGCAGGCATCGGTGTCGGCTCCGATCGGCTCTGACACCGTTACTTTGGTGGCTGTATCGGCTCCGGCTGGAGCCGACATCGAACTTCCTGTCGGCTCGAAGTCGGCTGCGACAGGATCTATAGTATCGGCTCCGATGGCCCATGCCAGGAAGAGGACGAGGTCTCCTTCCTTGGAGCCGATACTTTCCCCTCCGGCTTCAGCTCTCCTTTCCGATCGGAACCATCCGAGCCCGTCTTCAAGGTCATCCAGCCTGTCAGATCATGACCTAGAGAGAGTGGTCAGTAGATTACTTAAGTCACAGGTACTGGCCCAAATGTTACATAGTCCGTCTCAACAGACGACTGTTGGTCCACACCCGTTACAGTTCCTCCTTCAACTCTACCCCAGAGCTTGGAGTTGGAGTCTTCGGAATGGTAACTGCAACGGCTGGAGGACGGAAACGCCCTTGTGATCCATCAGCCTCTACTCTTATCTCCTCTTGAGACCTTCCTTAGAGGGATTCGTGGTCGGGCTTCCATGGTCTCCTCCGAGGGGTGAGTGGCATCGAACCCTTGTCCGAACCTGCTCTTCCCTTGGAGCCTCGGCCTTGGTGAGCTCGGCTCGACATCTGCCTCGGAGGCTTCCCTTCGGTGGTCCCTGGAGTTCCTAGCTTTTCGGAGCTGGTTCTCTCGGACCTGCCTGGGAGGGGAGCATTCGAGGTGATGAAGAGTGTACTGGCCACTGGTATCAGTCAGCAGTCTGTTCCCGTAGCTCCTCCCTCTATAGTACCTGTTGACATCTCTGCCACTTCTCTTGCTACAGGACCCAGAGATCCTCCGCCTCAGGTTTCCCCATTGGGAATTTCCCCCTCTTCCGAGGATTCTCCTGATGTTTCAGGAGATCCTCCTAGGAAGAGGACTTGTAAGAGGAAGCATGTAGACTCCCCCGAGTCTATCACTTCGGATACTGACTTTGATGAGTCAGAGGATCCCTAGATCCCCTCTGAGGATGTCTCCTTCTCAGACATCCTAGAACTCCTGAAACAGAGGGGAAACTGGCCCACCAACAATCCCTCTGAGGATGAGTCAGTATACCTAGAGGCGTTTGGATCTCGGCCCTCCACCTCCTGGGTGTCTCCGCCTTTCGACCCCCTTATGCAGGTTATTGCACGAAAGGCGTGGGCAGCTCCTGACTCTGTAGAGCCAGTCCCTAGGAGGCCTTCAAAATTTATCACTGCCCCTGTGACAAGCAATTCCTCACTAAGGGTGTCCCGCTGATGCCATGGTGGTGGCTGCGGCCACCAAAAGGAACTTGCAGATCCTTCAGTGCCCGTCCATCCTCCTAATAAGGACTCTAGGACCATGGATAGGTATGCAAGCGGATGTTTTCCTCAGCGACCTTTGCTATGCTCGCTGAATTACCTATGTCACTTCACCAGACTCCAGAGGGATATCCTTAAGGAGCTGGGTGAAGTAGTTCAGGATCCTACAGCTGCAGGGGCTCAAGAAAAAATTGCTTCGCAGCTAGGAACCCTCAATTCCATTGCAAACTCCTCCATGCGGCTAATATCTTATGCTGCGGATGGAGCTAGTAGAGCCGCAGGTACAGGTGTGGCTCTTAGACGCCAAGCCTGGATGCGGCTATGTGATTTGTGGATCCCTTTAAGGCGTCCTTCACAAATTCTCCCTTTGATGGGTCAGCTTTGTTTGGCCCTCAGGTGAAGGAAACCTTGACCAGGTGCGAGCAGGACGGCAAGACTCTTTCTGCTGTTGGAGTCCGTTTTTCCACCCCTTCTAGACCTTATCCTAAAGGACAGAAAGGTGGGAAAATGTGGTTCCGTAAATCCCAAGGAGTCACGCTGGACTCACGTGGTCAGTTTACCCCTAGAGGCACAGGGGGTAACAACAACAGACGCCACTCTAGAGGCAGAGGGGGTCCGAAAAACCAGGGAAACAGGGAGCCTCTCCCTGACAAGCCCTTTCAGCATCCCTGAGGTGTTGCCCGGCTGTCCCTCCTTGGAGGCAGTCGGGGGAAGATTATCACTGTACCCAGAAGCCTGGCATTCCCTCACTCAAGACAGATGGGTACAGTCGATCATATCCAAGGGTTACATAATTCCTTTCGAGGAAAGTCCCTTCCCTCAAGTTCCCTTCCAGGCGTATCACCCGGTCTAAGGGAGGTTGCAGAGTTAGAAGTCTCAAAACTACTGCAAAAGAGCCATTCAGCCAGTTACAATAGACCATTCAGAGCCCGGAATCTACTCAAGGTTCTTTTGGTCCCCAAAAGACGGGAGACTGGAGACCAATATTGGATCTCAGCAGACTCAACAAGTCTGTCAGGAAGACAAGATTCCGAATGGTCACTCTTCAGTCAATTCTGCCCTTCTTACAGAAGGACAACTGGATGTGCTCAATAGATCTTCAGGATGCGTACTATCACATCAAAATTCACAGACGCTCCAGGAGATTTCTCCGCTTTCGGCTGGGGTCCAGTCATTTCCAGTTCAGAGCCCTGCCCTTTGGTCTCACTACAGCCCCAGAGTGTTCACCAAATGCATGGCAGTGGTCACGGCTCACCTGAGACGTCAAGGATTCCAGGTGTTTCCGTATCTCGACGACTGGCTCCTGTCAGCCACCACCAGGCATCAGCTTATACTAGCCAGGGATTACACAATAGACCTTTGTTCTCATTTGGGCATCTCAATCAACTTCGAAAAGTCATCCTTATCGCCCTGCCAGTCTATTACTTTCATAGGCGCAAACTTAAACACTGTTCGGATGTCAGCTACCCTTACAGATCAAAGAGTTTCAGACATTCAGAGTCATGTCAGGATCATTCTGGCCAGCAAGAAAGTACAGGCCAGGATGGTTCTAAAGGTATTAGGTCTCATGGCTGCGGCCATCACTCTTCTTCCCCTGGCTCGATTCTACATGCCTTCTTCAGTGGATGCTGTTCACACAATGGTCATACCAGCAACTTCCAATGCGTCACCAGATTCTGGTGACACAGACATGCAAAGAGCATCTTGCTTGGTGGATCACATCGCCTCAGGTTCACCAAGGCAGGTACTTTGTACCCCCCCGATAGCCACTGTCCCCACGGATGCCTCCCTGTTCGGTTGGGGGTCATTATCAGGGCAGGATGGTTCATGGGCCGTGGCAGCCGTTCGAGTACCATCTGCACATAAATGTCCTGGAGATGAGAGCAGTGCTTTTAACGTTGCAAGCCCTCAACGACTTTCTTCCCGTAGGGACAATTGCAGTCCACACAGACAACATGTCTGTAGTTTGGTATATCAACAAACAGGGCGGAACCAAGTCCTACCCCTTGTGTCGAGAAGCGCTCAGACTATGGCAATGGGCGATCTCCTCTCATCGGTTTCTGGTAGCAACGCATATCCCTGGGAAAACCAACATTGTAGCAGACAGATTGAGCAGAGCTATTCTCATGCCTCACGAGTGGTCTCTCAAGCAATCTATAGCGGAAGAGATTTTTCTGGAATGGGGTCGTCCATGTTGCGATCTTTTTGCTACTCCCCAAAACAGCAAATGCCCAGACTTCTTCAGCCTCTTCCCTCTATCAGGCCATCCCCCAAGAGACGCTCTGACCCAGGATTGGCCCCAGGGACTTCTTTATGCCTTCCCTCCATTTCCTCTGATCCCTCAGGTGATCCAGAAAGATACCGTTTTGAGAGCCAAATTGATTCTCATTGCCCCTTACTGGCCTCGACAAGTTTGGTTCCCGTTCCTCCATCATCACCTTTTGGTGCAGCCGTGGCATCTGGACCCAGTGCCAGATCTTCTGATTCACCAATCGGGTCAGCTGCACCAGTCAATCCCTTCTCTCAACCTCACAGCATGGTTGCTCCACTTCCTTCCTTAGCCAGGCTTCCTTTGATCTCTAACCCAGTTAGAGACATCATAGTAGTTTCTAAAATCCTCTACCAGGAGGATTTATACAAGCAAATGGAAACGTTTCTCTTATTGGGCTAAGGCCCAGAATATTGATCCCTTTACTGCACCTGTTCAGGCAGTCCTGGACTTCTTAGCAGAGATTTTTCATGCAGGCTCCTCTTCTTCCACAGTCAGAGTTCAATTGGCTGCTATTTCCAATTTTCATGCCGGGATAGCAGATCATAATATTATGTCCCATAGGCTCTGCAGGGCCTTCTTGAAAGGAATTTTCCTACTAAAGCCTCCAATCAGGAATCCTCCTCCTCAGTGGGATCTAAATTTAGTGCTGACATCCTTGATTCTTCCCCCCTTCGAGCCAGCTGTTTCTTGTTCCCTGAAATATCTTTCTTGGAAAACTTTATTCCTTGTGGCTATTACATCTGCCAGGAGGGTGTCTGAACTTCATGCTCTTTCGGTTCGACCCCCCTATTTGGTTTTCACAAAGACAGGGTATCTTTGAGAACTAACCCAACCTTTTACCTAAGATCGCTTCAAAGAACAATTTGAATCAATCCATTGATCTCCTGTATTTTTCCCTAACTATTCAGATAGAGCTGAACAAAAGCTACATTATCTTGATGTCCACCGTCAACTTAGATATTATCTGGACAGAACAAAAAAATTTAGAAAATCTGATCAACTTTTTGTTTCCTATGCGGATAATAAAAAAGGCCTTCCTGTTTCTAAAGTGACCTTGTCCAGATGGCTTTTGTCGGTCATATCTGAAATTTATACGCTCAGGGGAAAACAGCTGTGCTCAAAACCTAAAGCACATTCAACTAGGAGCTTAGCTACTTCTACAGCTTTTCAAGCTAGACTTCCTTTGGACACTATTTGTGCAGCGGCCACTTGGGCTACTCCTCACACTTTTGTTTCCCATTACAAATTGGACTTGGCCTCCAGGGACAGAGCCAGTTTTGGCTCTACAGTCCTCAAGAGTTTGTTCCATTGAGCCACCCAGGATAGAGGTGCTAGGGGCGGTCCCATCAAGCAAGAATGAAGGCGAGATTGACAACTTAACATTAAGAAGTTATGTACCTACCATAACGTTCCATGTTAGTTGTCTTCTCTCCTTCTTTCTTGACCCTCCCTCCTTCCCCTGGCCTGGACAGACCTTGTTATAAGAAACTGTTATGCTGAAGACCATTCAGACCTGGTCCTTCTTCCATCTGTAAGTTTTCTTTCTTCCTTTGGGAAGTATTTTATGCTTGGTGCTATTGCCCTTTGTCAGCAAACGAGATCTGGGTACTTACCGCCTTGCATCATGGGATATGGGGCTGCCTCGAGCTGGTAAAAGTGACTCTCGAGCTTAGCAAGTGCCGAGTCGGAGCCGAGGGATCGGCTCCGAACCCATCAAGCAAGAAAGAAGGCGAGAGAAGACAACTAACATGGAACGTTATGGTAGGTACATAACTTCTTATTTTGTTTGTTTAACTTCTACTTTACTAATCTTCTCTTCTACGGTCCCCCTTTGTGATCATCTTTTATGTATGTGAAATTTTCCATATCTGAGTTCTTTTGCCTGTTTTTGTCTATAAATATCTTTGGAAATGCGTTTTTGTATTGATTAGTTTGGCTTTCCCCTTTGCATAAATATTGCACCATATCAGATCTCACTTTCTTTCCCATACCCATAGTTCATTTTTTATACCTTTCAAAAATCTCTGTGCTTTGTTCTTTATATTTTCACAACCCGAAAGCATAATACTGCCACCGCCATGCTTCACCGTGGGGATGGTGTTCTTTTGGTGATGCGAAGTGTTGTTTTTGTGCCAAACGTACCTTTTGGAATTTTGGCCAAAAAGTTCAAACTTGGTCTCATCAGACCATAAGACATTTTCCCATTTAGCCGGGCCTGAATCTTTTTCTGTGTAAGAGAAGGCTTCCGTTTTGTAACCCTACCCGGTAGTCCAGACATATACAGAATACGGGAGATTGTTGTCACATGTAGTATACAACCAGTACTTGCCAGAAATTCCTGCAACTCCTTCAGTGTTGTTGTAGGTCTCTTGGCAGCCTCCCTGACCAGTTTTGTCTTGTCTTGTCTTTTCATCACTTTTGGAGGGACATCTAGTTCTTTGCATTGTCACTGTTGTCCCATATTTTCCCCACTTTTTAATGACTGTCTTCACTGTTTTCCATGGTACATCCAATGCTGTGGAAATTTTTTTGTACCCTTCTCCTGACTAATACCTTTCAACAATTATATCCCTTTCATGCTTTGTAAGCTCTTTGCGAACCATGGCTTTTACTGTAGCAGGCAACTAGGTAAACATCAGGAAAATCCTACTAGGACAGCTGAACTTTAATTGATGGCAGGTGTGTACCCAAGAAGACTGAATGTTGTAATTAAATCAAAAGGTGCTTCAACAAAGTATTAGTTTAAGGGTTGCACACTTATGCAACCAGTGTATTGTATATTTTTTATTTTTTTGTATTTTTTCCCCTAACAGATTTGTTTGTTTTTCAATTGAACTGTTCAGGTTATCAGTCACATTAAAGGTGGGAAAAGTTTTGAAATGATTCATTGTGGACTTAATTTTTTATATCACAAAAACCTGGCATTTTAACAGGGGTGTGTAAACTTTTTATATCCACTGTATGTATATATGTGTATATATATATATATATATATATATATATATATATATATATATATATATCATTTTTAATTTGGTTTAAAATCAATAAGTAAACAAATCAATTATAAAACAAATAACTGTCTGCATAGGTCCACAGCTGATCACTACATCAAACTTATCCATATCAACAACTAATATTTTTCAAGCAAGTCTTAAGTTTAAACCAAAATTTATATGAAAGTGTAATATTAGAAGTTCTCATCTTTATAGTATGCAATTCACTACTGAAAACAATGTTTGCCATATGAATAAATTCAACACCGGAGGGGGTAACTTTACTTTCCAGTGTATCTGGCATTGAGAAGGTTGTCAGCACAATCACTACACCTCAAACATCATCCACACCTACACAGCACATACCCACATAATGCGGAGGTCCTCAACAAAAACATACCCAAACAAAGAACACCTCCGAGGCAAAAACATACGTGATCTCCACAGCCCTCTACACCACATAGCATGCATAGTTCACACACCTGTGTCTCATAGCCATTAAGGCTTAACCATAAACCCAACATATTAGTCATAGGAGACTCCATTGTGAGACACACAAATGTGCCTCTCACCAGGCTGGATAAGGAGAAAGTCATGGTTAGTTGTCTGTCAGGGGCCAGAATCCATCATATCACATATGCAGTCAAGTCTCACAGTAGGTACTGTTATGACTCTGTCACAGTCCATGTTGGTGTGAATGACTTGAGACGTGCCTCTCTGGACTATATGAAGACAGACATGACTGAGCTTGTTGATTATGTGTCCCGGGCAGGTATATCCCTAGCCTTAAGCAGTGTTCTATCGTCACCCAGGATGATGCCTCAATACAAACAGAAAATAATTGACTTTAACAATTGGCTTAGCTTCTGGTGTCATTTCAGGGGGTTCCAGTACCTGACGGCCTGGGAAGATATGATTGACAGACCACAATGGTTAGCCAGCATCTGTCTCACTTGGGCTTCAAGCTTCTGGCAAAGGCTCTTGCCTCCCCCATAGTGCCTTTTTTAGGAAAAGTGATGAGGTTAAAACTACCAACAAAAAAATTTCAACAAAACGCAAATTAAAGGTCATGCTGCTAAACGCTAGGAGTCTAAACATGAAACTGCACTTATTGCAAGAATTCTTAATGCTGACATCTGCGCAGTCACAGAAACCTGGTTCAAAGCTGCGGAGAATGCCCCAGCCTTACCTGGTTACTCATCCTATCATACATTCGGACCCCAGACTGTGGGTGGTAAAGCCAAAGGAGGTGGAGTTTCAATATATATTAAAGACATACGCACTTCTAGGCTGGTCAAACAGTATGACAAACAGGAGGCAATCCATATGCAGTTAACCATTGACAAGACCCCTATACAAATCATAGCTAGCTACCGACCCCCAAATCTGACTCAAGATGCCCAATCCGCCTGTCTGCACCTCTTGAATCCATCAAGATTCAACCCTTTACCCTGATTCTGGGTAACTTTAACTACCCAAACATAAACTGGAAGAATTACTCATGCCAGAACACAGATGCTCAGAGATTCCTCGATTTTGTCAGTGCAAATGCTTTGGAACAGTTAGTCGATACCCCCACATAAGGTGATAATATTTTGAACTTGGTATTGACCAACATGAGTAACCACTGCAGCATCCCTGTAGTAGCATCCTTCCAGGTAAGGTCTGACCATAAAGTGGTCCCTTTCAATGTCACAATCTCCTCTGACCCCCCTCTAGCTAGGGTTAAACAAAAAAAACTTCTCCAAAGCTGATTACATTCTCCTGAGGGATGGTATAAAGAGCTTCACAGCCCCCTCCCCCTCTCTAGGAACTGGCAGCAATACCCAAAACTATACGAAAGCACTATACGAACAATTATATACATGCATGGAATCAGAAATACCTGACAGGACTAAATCAGCCTCTGCAAGGAATAGTAAACCTGTCTAGTAGACATCTGCAATAAATAAACTCTATAACAAAAGGAAAAAAAAATGCTGTCCAGGACCAAGAAGGAGCAGGTGCCCAATTTGAAGCAATCTCTTCTTAACCTGAACAGGCAAATAAGATCACTAGTGAAATCTTCCAAAACAAACTTTGAGTCCGAATTGGCCACATCTACTAGAGGCAATCATAAGGCCTTCTTCACATATATCCTTCAATCTCAAAGGAAGCACCCAGATCTGTTCAGAACTGGTGGTCAAGGACACCACATATACAAATGCCGTAGATATAGCAAACTTGCTGGCTGACAGATTCAACAAAAATTTCACCCCTCTGTCCCCTGCATCAGTAAATCAGGACATTCCCAGTACTTGCCCCTTCCCCTTATGTCTAGGGAACAAGTCAACACTGCTGTCTCAAAAAGAAAAAATACAGGCTCCATGGGACCCAATAACATCCCAGGCTGCACCCTACATGAACTCAGACAGGAACTTGCAGCACCATTAGGCGCCCTGTTCAACCAAAGCCTGATTACCAGCTTTGTCCCAGTTGAGTGGAGGACAGCCACTGTCATCCGTTTGCATAAAGGTAGAGTGTCCACCGATCCTGGAAATTATAGACCCATCAGCCTAACTAGCCTGATCTGCAAGGCCATGGAACGGATTATCATGGACCTCATTAACAAGGACATTGGCAACCTCCAAACACTCAATTCCACACAGTTTGGCTTTGTGAAGGGGAGGTTATATCTGTTAAATTTGGTCGACTTCTTTGAGACAGTATGAAAGCCATGGACGAGGGGAAGACTGTGCACACTGCCAACCTTGACCTGGCCAAAGACTTCAACACTATTCCCCACTCCGGTATAATAGATAAATTCTCCCAACTATGCATCAATCTGTATGTATCAAAAAAGAAGAAAACTGGTAGGCAGAAAGATGTAAAACAAAGTCCGTTTAATAAAACACAGATAATAAACACAGAGTAAAACTTTAAAAAACAAGGATGAGTGCTTTCATACCTTCTAGGTACTTCATCTGATCCAACTAAAACACATATAACAAGCAGCATTTATAATTCAGTGTCTTAGGTCACGTGACCTCAATACTGGCTTAATTGGAATAACATCATTTAACCCCTTCCCATCAGTAGCTCGGAGTATATGCATCCATTTGATTTCAACACATTCTGTTTGTTTCCTTACATCGCCCCTTCTAGGTCCTGGCACATAAATCTCTAGAACCATGAATTTAAACCAGTGATTGCATCCTGCAGCTTTTACATGTTTTGACAACGCATTCCTCTCTTCACTTCTATTTATACTATAGAGATGCTCTCTGATCCTGTCTCTTAAGGACCGATTGGTTTTGCCAGCATAGAAACATTTGCAAACCTCGCAAGAGGCACAATAAACCACATTTTGGCTGCCACAATCAGGATAAAGTTTGACATTAAACACTCGCCCTGGATCTGGATGTATAAACTGATCATCGGTATTAATGTATTTACATACATTGCAGTGACGACATGGGTATGTGTCTATTCTCTCACTCACAACTTTCCTATTCTGCTTGGTCAAAGATTTTTAACACAGCATCTTCTTAATATATGGGCAATTCTTAAAGTAGAAGGAAGGGGAGACACCTAGCAAACCCCTACATTTTTCATCTGAGGCTAAAACCTTCCAATGTCTTCTAACTACCTCACAGATAGAATCTGAGTCCTTGGAATAAGTAAGACTCATACGTGTGGGTTGAATATGTGACAAACTGGGAGAGGTAGACTGTTTTACTCGCTCCTCAAAATAAGGTCTGGTACGAATGTCTCTCAACAGAATCGTATCATTCTGTGCAACAGAGACTTTTGAGCTATCATGCCCCCTGTTCAACAGGCTATTTGTTAAAGTCTCAAAAGAATCATACATGTCACTGTCCTTTGTATTCAGCCTAGCTGTTCTAAAAAACTGTTCTCTAAGAACATTTTGCTTCACATGTTTGGGATGCATACTTTGAGAATACACAACATTATTTGTCTTACAAAGTTTTGCGTACTGCATCGTGTACAAACCTCCCAAAGTTTTACAAACCATTACATCCAAAAATGAGATCCACTCATTCGACCAATCATAGGTGAATCGAAGAAAGCTAGTGGTACTGTTCAAATACTGTACAAACTGACTGAAAGTCTCAAGGGTATCTCCCCAAACAAGGAACAGGTCATCCACAAATCGGCCCTAATATAAAATGGACCTCTTAAAATTATTCAATTCAGAGAATACACATTGTAGCTCCCATTCAGCCAGAACCATATTGGCGTAACTGTTGGCACAAACTGTGCCCATGGCCACCCCTGTGTTTTATATATAAAACTTATCCTCAAAAACAAAAGCATTGTACCCCAGTATAAGCTCTAGTAATGTGCAAATCAAATACACTTTGTTGCTGTCGTAGGCAGGGTCTTGCCTAGAAACTGTCTGATGTTGTCAATGTCAGCATTGTTGGGAATACAAGTAAAAAGGGAGGATATATCCGTGGTCACCAATAGAACATCTTCTCTATACTCCACAGCAGACCAGTCATACGACTTACTAAGAAAATCCTTAGTGTTCCTCAAAATGCTTCCTACCCCATTGACCAAAGGGCGGAGCTGATTTTCTACATATATTGACATGGGCTGTGTGTCCCACCCTCTACAAGAAACTGTCAGTCGCATGGGTAGCTTCACTTGATCTTTATGTACCTTGGGTAGCCCATAGATTTTGGGTATCACTGCATTCTCAACAAGAAAATATTCAAACAGATTTTTGTCCATCACACCTTCCATTAACACACCTTCAATGCTCTCTTGTATTCTATCAACCAATTTCAATACCTCATTTCTGTTCACCATGGTGTATGTTTGTTCATCATTCAACATCAGATTCATAGCATTCAGGTAGCATAACACATCCATAACTACTATACCGCCCCCTTTGTCAGCGGGGCGGAGACAGATATCATCTCATTTCATTAAGTCCAGTAAGGAAGAATATTCATCTTTGCTTAGTTTATTTTAACCTTTGCCTGAAGAGTGAGAAAAATAGTTGTAAATGTCATCTGCACACAACTTATAGAAGGTTTCTACTAAAGGGATGTTAATAGGTGTAAAAACACTAGGTTTTCTATAGGCAGGAACATTGGAACTCTCTCTGTTACCATACAACTTCAATGAAATATTTCTAACAAAGAGTTTAAGTTCAATCAGTACATCATTAAGTGAGGAATATCCAGCAGGTATAAAACTTAGTCCACAATTTAATACATTACTCTGTTCAGGTGTTAGAATGACTGAAGAAAGGTTAAAAATCAAACCTTTCGAATTTTGTTCCGAACTGCAGGACCTGGCTCTACCTTTTCCTGTGTGTACTGCCTCTTCAAGTTCCTGTCTCTGCTCGTAGACCTCCCTCTCTGCTTCGTTCTCAGAAGGCTCTGGTGATTGCAGCAGTAAAAAAGGCTGTTTTGTAGCTGATGGATCACTCCCATTCTCAACAGCTCCATTAACATGTTCACTCAGCCCTGGGTGTGTAATTTGGCTCGATATCATAACATTTCTAACATTGTTATCCAGACCCTGTTAGAACAATAAAACCACTTGAAAGGCTTTGCAGCTTATCCGACAACACATCAGCTGTTGCAGCTCCTAGTTGTTCAACTCGTGTTGCCATTACAGCACCTCCCCCTGCTGTTGAGGCCTTGTCTCTATTGGATGAACGTACTTCCTTGTAAGCCTTGGTGCGTTCTAATTCGCGGAAAGGCTGTCTTTCATCAGACCAGGCAAAAATATGTCCGCTATTGAAGTCTTTCATATTCCTAGTAGACAATTTTTTCTTCTTGACATCAAGTAAACGCTTGTACTGTGCAATATCTGCAAAAAGCTCATCCAGCTTATACCTGTAAGGTATGAAGTCTGTTGAAGAATTAAGCTCAGAAGTAGTGTCCATTACTTCGGCTCGTAGTCTGCTTTCAGCAGGTGCAAAATGTCTGAGCAGCAGGTGTATATATCCAGCACTAACTTTTAAATTATAGTTCTGCCATTCTTTAAGTAGGTTCGGTAGAGAATTCCCATATGTGGGCATTTTACATACCCACAAGCCTGTGGGAATCACTTTGCATTGTAGGCATGCTTCAAAGCGCATCATTTGCCTTTGAAGCCTCTTAAAATGATAGAGGCTGTTCTCTACTGAACGGAAAGTTTGTAAAAAGCATTCATAGGTGTCAGTCTCTGGTGTTTCAGTAACATCATCTTCTGGTTGACCCATATCCACTGAAAATAGAGGATTACTGTTCACCTCTAGCAAACGATCAAGCCATTCAAAAAATACACTGTCTTGATTAGCTTCTGGAGTAGCATCTACCTCATTCAGATTGCTCTCTGCCATGCTCTAATCTAAATCAAAAAAGTGAAACTACTCGATCCAAACACTCGATCCCACACAGTTTGGCTTTGTCAAGGGGAAGTCATGTCTGTTAAATGTAGTCGACTTCTTTGAGACAGTCACGAAAGCCATGGACGAGGGGAAGACTGTGCACACCGTGTACCTTGGCTTGGCCAAAGCCTTTGGCACTGTTCCCTACCCTGGCATAATAGATAAATTCTCTCAACTGATAGAACTGAGCTAGTCAAAATAGGGAAGGCACCTCAAGCAGTAGACCTGTAACCAGCGGTGTACCCCAGGTTACCTCTGTGGGCCTCAAGCTGAATGCTAGAAAATGCATCATCATCCCCTATTGGAGTCCCCCACCCATTGTGTTACCTGTTAAATATGTCCTAAGCATGCAATCAGTCTTGAGGGATTTGGGCACCCAGATTGATAGCAACCTGACCTTTGCCCACCACAGTGTTTTTTGCATGGCGTAAAGCGCTCTACATGACCCACCTCATAAGTAATGGTCATAATATCCCTGTATTCTTCCCTTATAAAGCCCATTATTGAGTACAACCCCCCATTCACCATCTATGTCACAAAGCACATGCAGAAGCTGGAGAGAGCACAGAGGTTCCTCACCAGGAGAATCCAGGGCCTCAAAAATCTACCATACACAGATAGGCTAAAAGTCCTGCATCCCTCTCCTCAACTCCTCAGCCTCCTCACCTGTGTCTGGCATACAAGATACAAGACGATCACTGACCCTGCCTTGATGCATGTGTTGCTCTGCACTCCACTTGAACTTGAATAACCCACACATGCAGCCTCAACCTGGTGTGTGACATCAATGTGACTTGTTGGCAGGATAGATTTGTGTCCCAGAGACTCCCCATCTGTGGAATAGACTCCCTCTCCACGTCAAGCAGAGTACCTCTTTATCCCTTTTTAAGTGCAACCTGGATAAATGCATGTGAAATAGAAAATGCATCTCTGGAATTCCACCTATGTCCGTGCTGGACAAGGGGCATCAGATGCTGACTTGTCTAAACATGAGCTAAACTCTTGGCTAGGCTTATAAGGGCCTCAGGGCCAATAGCTTAGTAACTTCGTATGATCCCTATTTTTAGTAATTACTTTTCTGACTATAGCAAGAATAGATCAAAGAAGAGGCACTTGGGTTTTTGGAATTACCTCAGGAATCGGAGCATTAAATAAAACTAAAGATATAGGAATATGACATCTGTTTGACCATAGATCTTGAATGGAGTTATCAATTTGTTTTCAAAAAAGGAGAGATGACATTGCATTCATATACCATATGTGTCCAATCAGCTGTTATTTCAGAATCATATCTCCAGCATTTAATTCTACTCGATTTATGCATAATTGTTGTTTTGTTGGGAATGACAAATTCTCTGGGTAAGAATTTCTAAGTAGAAATTTTCCAGTAAAATGAAGATGTAGTTTTATTTGTAGATTTTAATGTTATTTTCTTGTATTCTTCAGAGAAGTCTTCATTATTAATTTTTGAGTAGTAGTTCCAAAAGGAATCATCTTTATATGTGAAATTTAACTTAAGAATTGTATAAATTTATAGCCAACATGATTTATTTTTCATTGCATTATTATTGATCTTTATTAAAAAATTCAGTTATTTGGGGCATAATTTCTTATCTAGGTTAAATGTTTTATTAATCCCTGTATTCACAAAGTCTCTAGGTATATGTAAAAGTAAGAAATTCTCAGAATCTTGATAGTATTTGGTCCTAAATTTTCAACAATATATGCATCAGTACCATTTAAGAATTGATTCCAATTAAGTTACTTTGTGTTTCACTACTAGCATTTTGTTGAATTTATGAGTTTTTAATAAGCAGTCGTTTATATATGCAGTTGGAAACAGAAAATATTAAGTCTTTGATCAGTGGTTAGACTATGTGAACTTTTGGAAAGAGGAAATTATGTTATTTAAATTGAGAATTTGAGAACCGGGTGTAATCCCATTTATGTTAAAAATTTTAATAACCAGATAAAGCTATTAGGGACTGTTTGTTTATAACTGGTTGTGATATATTTATTTACTAATAATATTTCCTGATATATTTGTCTCCATTTTGAATCATAACATGAGTTTATTCACAATGCTATAACGTTTACAATTGTTGAAGTAGCATACAATTGAATGTCAGAGAATCCTATCCCACCATTATCCCAACCTTTTCTGTGCCAGTCAAAGGAAACTCCCTGTTTATTAGGATGCCAGAAAAATTAAAATGACTATTATTTGTCTTCATCAATTTTTTTGGTGGAGATAGTAGTAAAGATTGTAAGACAAACAATTCCCGAGATTCAGTAACGTATTTTTTTCCATGCAGGAGCAGTGTAGCTGCTCCTGCATGGAATATGGCTGCTGAGCGATCCAGGAACGAGCCATATTGACGTGCATGAATGAGCCGACACTGTTCCTGCACAGAAACCTGTGCAGGAAGCAAATTACCTCATTCGCTGGTGAAAACCATGCAAATTAGCTAAAATAGCAATCCAGGAAGCAGGCAGGTAGCCGTGCAGGAACAGTATAAGTTGCAGAAATGTATTCGGCAACTTGACGAATACATTTCTGCAAAATTGAAAATGGAGCCACGACAGCTCCAGTAGAAGCATGGACCCTAACCTGTAGGCATGCCAATGGCCAAATAGATGGCCAGTGGGATGTTAAACTGATTATTTTTTAAAATAAAACAAAAGTTTATTATTTCTCGGCCAATTTCGACTGTTTAAGCATATGGAAGCGCCATGCAAATGAGATGGGGAAAAGAAAAAGGAAAATGAGAAAAATCCATTTAGGTGAAAGCTGCATTTTGGCATTATTGTCAATGGCAAGCAGAATCAAAAGAATGGCAGGGAACACTGGTTGCTAAGGGGGAAGGCTGTTGTGTAGTACAGTAACTGTGGAGTAAGGCAGTGGGGTATGTTAATGAGGGGAATTATACTGAATCACAGAATTCTTCTAAGTGTCACAATGCACCTAACCGTGTAGGTGCTCTAACACCACCGTGTAGATAGGAGGAGCAACTAACATGAAAAGGGTGTGTGTCATGCTTGCTGGAAGTACATTGGATCTCCGTTGGCTGGGTTTGTACTTAGCTAAGCAGAGCTAAGCGAGGGTGTTTGTCTGAGGCTATATACACTTATTCCATGAACTGAGGAGCATGTTCGCACCCAAGAGAGGGCCATTTCTTGCCGTTTACACTAGCTAAATGGGTCTGGGCGGCAAGCCGGGTCTTAAACAGGAAGGATATAGAAAAAGAAAAAGGAAATAGCAGAAAAAGGGAAATGCAGTACAAACAGCAATATGGGATATTGCAACACACAGTGGGCCATTGAAAGCACTTAGTAATACAGCTGGCAAGTGGCTGCATAGCTGAAAACGGGAGGAGATGTAAGTAAAAAATAATTAAAAAAGGGCAACAGCAGAATAAAGGCAATCATGTACAAATTACCAGTAATGGCTCTAACACTCACAGTGGCCAAATCAAAGCTATGAGTAATATAGGTGGCATTTGGAATGTATCATCGTTAGACAATCATACAGGCAGCATCTGCAGCAGAACAGTATAAAGTATGGAAACAACTTACAGTCTGTTTTTTTCCCACAGACTCTGCACCATTGGTGTATACATGTAGGGAAATTTTAACTGGAAAAATATTAGGGGCTGCCATTGCCTTGATCCATCAGTATGTGCTAGAGACTGACGGCGGAGAGGAGGGTAATGGTGACAACTGCCACAGACCAAGGAGGAGGAGAAGAGTGTTCAGACACAGGGTAACCTACCAGGGGCTACATGATCTGGAGATAGTAGAGCACTACAGGGTGGACAGAGACATACTTCAGCAACTCACCGAGCTGTGCCAGCCTCATCTCAGAGCTAGAACCAACAGAGGGGAACCCATCCCAGTGGGTACCAAGGTATGTGTAGTCTTAAGACGTCTAGCTACAGGTACTTTCCAAAGACCTACTGGGGACATGATGGGGGTCTCACAGGCATCTGCATCCAGGGTACTCCACCAGTTCCTGGATGCCATGCTACTACATGCCGGTGAGTACAGTTATTTCCCTAACACCCGTGAAGAGAAGACCAGCAATATGCGTCTCTTCCATCATGTAGCAGAATACCTAGAGGTACTGAGTGTCCTAGACTGCATGCACATCCACATCAAAGCACCATCCGGTGAACAGGGTAGGATCTACATAAACCGCAAGGGCTTCCCCTCCAACTGCCAGGTCATGTGCAATGCCCAGGGCATTATCATGAATGTGTGTGTTGGCAGTCCTGGAAGCTTTCACAACTCCCACTTCTGGCATTCATCGCAGCTGTACCAGGCATTTGCCAGTGAGGTCCTCCCGTATGGCCATCTGGTGGGGGATGCAGGCTATGCACTGGAGCCGTGGATGATGACACCCATCAGAAATTCAGACACACCCACACAAGAATGCCATAATGAGGCACATGCACAAACCAGGATCATTATAGAGGATGTGTTTGGGATGCTCAAGTCATGGTTCCGCTGCCTTGACATGTCTGGTGGAGCCTTGCAGTACTCTCCAGCCACATGTGCACACATGTTCATAGTATGTGCCATGCTACGCAGTATGATCCTGTGGAAACAGCTGCAACAGAAACAGCATGGGGAAGGGCCACACAGCCCACCACCATTGCCAAGGTCCTTACAGGCACAGAGGAACTCACAGGAGGAGGCCCCTGAGCCTGCTCCCGTTGGCAGACAGAGGCATGCCCGGTATGCAAAGAGGCAATGCATAGCACACACACTGACACTGTAGGGACCCCAGGAACTGACACATCTTTCTGACTCGTACACACAGTAAAATGGATGGACACACACATCACATTACCTGTAAATTACCATGTATAAGCAGTGTACTGTGTGCATCCAACATAGGAGGCCCTCAAGCACTGTCCTCATAACTGCTGCAAGCACAAGGTAAGATAGTCTTCTTAACAGTAAATGGATGGAATAGTACGTTCTTCTAGCATATCTATGGTAATGCTGCATGCATGCAAGGGAATGGGGTGGCCTACTGGTATAGCAGCACACAACTGGCAGCTATGTTGGCCACCAGGAAATGTCTGGTCAAAACTGGCTTCCACACACTATGCAGTAGTACCCAAGGTGGCAAATCCCACTGCAGTATAGGTGTGGGGACAACTAAGTGAGAGGTCATAGGTCACAGGCATTGATGTCAGGGTGGGGGTCCCATAACCACTCCACACACCCACACAAGAAGTCTGCTGTAGAAGACCACAGAGAAATGTCTGGTAAAGGTACACAAATGGTGGCAATTTTGAATTAAACCCCTACAGACTTGCACAGTGATAGCACAGCAGGACCCACACTTGCAGTAAGGCTGTGAAAGGTAAGAAGTCTGAAATTCAAATGTATGCCAGTACAACCTGACCTGGGCTCTTTACTGATATGCCTCCAGTTCCCAAGACAGGGCACAATAGTATGGTAAGTGGTACCAAAATGTAAAGCAAATACAGGTGTGCCCCCCCCCCATATACCTACACAAATGCAGTAACATATATGTTTGCATGGAAATAGCAGCATAGCACACATTGGCAGGGCTGTACCAATACACATGAAAACATGTTGCCTGTTCACAATATGCTGGGGTCAATGAGCTATGTGTATGTGTGGTTAATACTGTCTGGATCTGGCCAGCATGTTCTCCTGTCAGTCATCTTGTACTGCCCTAGGTACATTGCTGCCTTTGACAGGACCATGTGCAGATAACTGCAGTGCCAACTGTTATGCATGTCATTGACACCCACTGCTCTGCCAATGACATACCTGGAAGTCACAGTGCTATGTGGAATATGCTACACATATTACTGACATCTTGAAGGATGTGTAGCAGAGGTGCCAAGGCTTTTGTGAATATAATTGCTGTGTGGGTACTGTTGCCAGTGGTCATTCTCAATAATCCTTTTTTTACGTTTCCTTTTACAAATAATGGACATGCCTGCACAGTTGAATGCACTCTGTACCCACACCCATAACTCCCATCCTCTGACAACAAGATGTCTGGACAAGGGCAGAAAGAAAAGTGCAACAAAGGCACAATGATAGATACTGAGAAAGTTGGTGGGGTGAGGGGTTTGCAGCAGTTTGAATTGCCTGAAAGTTATGTATTTTGAAACAGTAATATCTGTATTATTTTGTAACATCACACTTTAATTATATGTAACTGACTTGACATTAAAACTCAAGTTTACCTAGAAAGGATGAAACCTTTAGCCAAACACCTGGACAACCTGCCAAAAAATGTACAGGTCAGAGGTATGCACACACAAGGATATGACATTTCAGGTTAGAAAGATACCACACAAGCTGGAGATCCCTAGCCAGTATATCACCAGGTTGATGGACTGTTCACACAGCTGTGTGTCATTACCACACTGGCTATAGCCGCACTTCACAAATGGCCTTGTTGGGCAAGAATTTACATAGCTGCCCTCATAATATTTGTCTATGCATCATACAACTACTATTCCTCAGGTAAAGCACTGTGATGATCTGAGGGTGTCTGACACTAGGTAATGACACAATGCATTGCAGTTTCAGACTACAGGTATGTCAGAAAATGTCTGCTAAACAAAACAAGTACCCTGAGGAAAGTCCTGTGTACACCTGAAAGGTATGGCTGTAGCACACAAAACCCTGGACTGGAGTACACCTATCTCTGGAATGGAGTCCCACTCTAACTATAGAAGGTCACACTGGGCATGCTCCTACACTTAGAGAATCACAGGACATGTTGGAACCCACATCAGAATATATGATTGTGTATATATGTCCGTGAATACAGACAGCTGTGTACACATAAAATGTCTCCACACATACACACACATCAGACAGGATTGCCCTCAGCTAGCTGTAGGTGGCTCATTTGTGATATATCTGCATCTGCTGCATGCAATACAAACACATATATATATGGGCAACAGATAACACATGTCAAGCATACACACACATAGATGTGGGGAACTGAGAGACAGACAGTGATGCAGAGAGAGACACAGGGGACACAGACAGAGTGAGTCACACACACAGATACCCTGAATGGCATACAGTGATGTCCTACTGTGGACAGTTGCATACCAGTTGTAAACAGTCGCATGTTCCAGCATAAAAGGTGAGCCCCATTGTGTAACATTACCAAGGTTGAGTTTATATCACATCACCTGCCTGTGTGTGTGTGTGTGTGTGTGTGTGTGTGTGTGTGTGTGTGTGTGTGTGTGTGTGTGTGTGTGCATGTCCCCATAGGTCCAAGTATTAGGAGACTCTTCCCACTCAGTACACTTCACATTGCCCTACTTCACAAGATTTGCTGCTTTCATTCACTTTAGAAGTACCATTGTCACTGATCACCCCTATAAGCTCTGTAGTGCATGCGATAACTGTGTAACACTATAGTAGAAATAACTAGATAGGTAGGGGTTCTAATCTCAGTACTGGCAACTGTGTGTCTGTGCGTGTGACAGTTGTGCATGTGAGAGTGTGTGTGTGTGTTTGTTTGTAGGTGAAACAGTTTTAGGCCATTCCCACCCACAACACTTCCCAGTGCCCCACTTTATCACTCCTGCTGATGTCATTCCCCTTATCAGCACCTTTGGCCAGTTGTCAGCCCAGTAAGCTCTGTAGTGTGTGATAACTGTATAACACAATAGTACAAATCACTAGTTAGACAGGGGTTCTAATCTCAGATCTGGCAAATGAGTGTGTGTGTATGTTTGTAAGAAGTATTTTGATAGGTCTCCCACCCACAGCCCTGCTTTATCACTCCTGCTGATGTCATTCCCCTTATCAGCACGTTTGGCCAGTTGTCAGCCCAGTAAGCTATGTAGCATGTGTGATAACTACATAACACAATATTACAAATCACTAGCTAGACAAGGGTTCTAATCTCAGATCTGGCAAATGAGAGTGTGTGTGTGTGTGTGTGTGTGTGTGTGTGTGTGTGTGTGTGTGTGTGTGTGTGTAAGAAGAAGTATTTTGATAGAGTAACATCTGTAATTTCTCAAGCTGTTGGTACATTCCAAAAGATGCAGTGTACTGACAAATGGAGGAAGTTCTTTGAGACAGTTGCTTGAGTAACATCTCATGCCAGTCTCCCACCCACTGTCCTGCTTTATCAGTCCTGCTGATGTCATTCCCCTTGTCAGTACCTTTGGCCAGTTGTCAGCCCAGTAAGCCCTGCAGTGTGTGTGATAACTCCCTAACACAATAGTACAAATCACTAGCTAGACAGGGGTTTTAATCTCAGATCTGGCAATGTATGTATGTGTATGTGTGTGTTTGTAAGAAGTATTTTGATAAGTCTCAAACATACTGCCCTGCTTTATCAATCCTGCTGTCATTCCCCTTATCAGCACATATGGCCAGATGTTAGCCCAGTAAGCTTTGTAGCATGTGCGATAACTGCGTAACACTGTAGTACAAATAATTCGATAGGCAGGGGTTCGACTCTCAGATCTGGCAAATGTGTGTGTGGGTGTGTGTGTGTGTAATGGTATTTGTTTGTAGGAAGAAGTATTTGATAAGTTAGCAACCCACTGGCCTATTGTATTAGTCATGCCAATGTCACTCCCCTTATAAGTTCATAGGTGTGTACTAGGCTGGTGGCCCTGGAGCCATTACAAGCCTAGCCCATAGAAGTGCCTTGCCATTGTGCCACCTGACATTAGTTCCCAGTGACCCAATCAAGTAGAGCCACTGGAGTGATCCCTGGGGTGAACTTTCTATTACCCATCCACTCATCAAGATCTCTCTGGAACAGGTTTATCTAGGTGCTTTGCTTGACATGTATGGGAAGTCTATTCCATAGCATGTGCAGTCTCTGGGTGAGGAACCTGTCCCTCCAGCATGTTTTGTTGATTGTGGTAATGAGATTGAGGTCCCTGCAGTGTGTGGTGCAGAGAGATTGGGATGTCTTTAGATGTAGCAATTGTAAAAGAGCTGGGTCAGACATGGCTTTGCAAGTCAAGCAGAGATCGCCTCTAAGTAGGTGATATGAGACAGAGAGTAGCTGGAGTCTTTTGAGTTTGTCTGTGTAGGACATGTGTTTAATGCCTAGGATACTCATTGTGAAGTACTTCTGTGGCCTCTCCAGCTGTTGCAGGTATCTAGTGAGGTACATGCCAAATGGGCCATTATACTTGATGGTTGGTCTAATGAGGGAAGAGTATTATTTTTTATTGATTTTTTTATTTTACATTTGTTGACTGGGCTGGTCCAACTGGATATATGTCCATTTTTAGCAGAGGCCCAGGGAGAAAAGCTCCAATGAACACAAATAATAGTTATTTTACGTGACTGATTTTAAAAATACAGGTACATCTTTTAACAATTGTTTACATTTCTTTACATTGCTGATTTAAGATTCTTTATACATATAATGATTTAGGGAATAATACAGGAAGATGTAAGAAATGACATGAGGTTAATATATGATGGTTAGGAATGACATGAAGTTAATATATGAAAACACACTCTCTTTAAAGGTTAACAGAGATGCACCTACTTGGTACAGGAAGAATACTGTGCACCCAGTGATAAGTGAGGAAGCTAGTCAGGGTTAGCACAAGGGCATAACCAGTGTGTTTTGAGGTATAGTTTCAGTTTGTTTTTAAAAAGTGATATTGAGGAAAGCAAGGTCAGGTCACTAGGGAGTGAGTTTCAGGTTTTGCCATCAAGGAGTCACCAGCCATATTGGTTTTGCTTAGTTGTACAAGTAGTTTGTTTGAAGAGAGTAGGGTCTTACGATTATTGTAGGAGGTGATAAGGTTAGTAAGTATTGGGGTATTTGTAGGTTGATACTGGATCTTGTGTGCAACTGTTATTTGGTTATATAGTAGTTGGTTTGGTAACTCCAGCCAACCACACAGAGGTTCACACAGAGTACACAGAGACGATGACCTTCTTCTTCCTGGATGCAAAACCCTTGGTAAGGGGATGTGCCACATAGAAGGATTTCCTGACCACAGTGGCAATGTGGTAGTTAAAGGACAGGTTGCTGTCAGCCTGTGTCCCCAGATCTCTTATAATGCCTACAGTGTTCAGTGGGCTCCCATCGATGTGGTACTTAGTGGGAATTGAGATTTTACCAAAGAGGCTGATGATGCATTTTGTGGTGTTAAGCTTCAGGCCATGGTTTCCACACCTGTTTGTGGTCTCAGTGAGGCCTTTCTGTAGGATGTCTGCATCACTTGTGGAGTTAATGATGGCTCCCAGCTTGCAGTTGTCTGTGAACTTTGTCAGCCAGAGTTCCTTTGTGTTGGCCTAGACTCCTGAAAAGTACATGCTGAACAGGAGAGTACCCAGGACTGATCCCTGTGGGACTGCACTCGTGACTGGCTAGCAGTCTGACTTGGTGCTCTCTACTTTCACACTGTGTGTTCCATCTGTGAGCCAGTTTGCAACCCCTCTGGTAATATAGGGGTTGATGCCTAGTTTGATGGGTTCACCCATAATTCCTGACTGAGGAATGGTGTCAAGAGCCTTGGCCAGATTGATGTAGGCTGTATGCAATGCCTTACTGTCATACACAGCCCTGGTGACTGGCTCAAAGACCTCAACCAGGTTGAGCAGGCATCATCTGCCTTACACAAAACCAAACTGTGTGGGGTCCAGAGTTAGGAGAATACCCATATGTTTGTCAATCAGGTCCCTGATGTGCTCTATAGCTGTACACATCAGACTTGTCAGGCTACTAGACTGATAATTCCCAGGGTCTGTAGTTGCCCCACTTTTATGGAGAGGGATGACTGTAGCAGTGCACCATTTGGGAGGGACAAAGCCTGAGGTGAGGCTGTGACTGAACAGGTCACCCAGATGTGGTGCCAGATATCTTTATAGTTCATGTAGAACATAGCCAGGGATAATTTGGGGTCCCATGGAAGTTGTAGTCTTGCCTGTGGACAATGCAGGTGTAACCTGGGCAGCAGTAATCCTGAGTGCCTGGCATTTTTCTGGCATTCTGATTGTTCCCTTGGGGGGAGAGAGGGGTAAAGATGGCACTGAATATCTTGGCAAGAATGTTGGTAATATCAGTTGGTTCAGTATAGGAGGTAGCATTATGCAGTAACTCAGAGCACTTCTGGGTATTGGTATGGAGGTTCTTGATATCACTAACAAAGGATGTGTGATTGTTGGCAGTGTGCTGCATTTCTGCCATCATAGGTGGCTGTAGATGATTTCATGAGGGGTCTCAAGTTGTTGAGGCTAAGGGAGTTTCACCACTCTTGGGATGCCATTTTTTTCTGCAGCAGTTTCTTCCTTCATTTGTACAGGTTAGTAATGGCAGGGGACCACCAGATTGACCTTTAGTGTTTGGAGGAGAGTGTCATGGTTCTGTTGGGTATGGCTAGTCCCATGCATTGATGTACATGTTTGTACAGTGCATTAGTGTATGATTTGTCAGTTATGCAGGTATTTTCCATTGACATGGGTGCTGTGAAGTTAGCCACCTCTGTTCTTATGAGTCCAAAGTCCGCTTTGGAGAAGTTTTTCAAGGTGGTTACCTTTGTGGGGAGTGTGGGTGAGATGTGGATTTCCATGGTGATTACTCTATGTTGGATCTGACCAGGTAGCGATTGACTACTGTTGCCAAGCAATGGTCCCATGTGTTGGTAATCAACACAGGTCAAGGATGTTGCTTCCTCTACTGGGTGTCAGAATGAGCTGGTCCAAGGGATTGGACCTGATGAATTCCAGGAAGCATTGGGCCAGTGTATTGGTGCTTGAGTATCGTAACCAGTTGATGGAGGGGTAGTTTAACTCTTCCAGTATGAGAGTGTTGGGTTGGATCTTGATACTTTCCAGGGTGTTGAGGAATGTGGATTGAGAGTCTAAGGACATGGCTGTGGACCTATAGCATTCTATGACCTGGATTGCACTATTACCCAATGTCAGTTGTACCTGAAGTATCTCAGATGCCATATTCTGTGATACTACTCTGGATGTGTGCATATCCATTATTAATATGGCGACACCACCGCCTTTGGAGCTGTGGTCCATGTTTTGGGGCTGATAGGTGTGGAATGAGTTATAGGCTGGTAGTGCAGGGGTGCTGTCTGCTGATGTAAACCAGGTCTCCGTTACAGCACAAATGTCAGTGTTCTCCATTTTGAGGAGTGCTTCAAGTGGCTGCATCTTGAGATGTAGATGTCTAGTGTTGAGCAGCATGACCCACTGATTGCATATATGTATAGCTGTATCGGTGGTAATTTGATTTGGAACACCACCTAAAAAGGTACCATAGGGGTGGCAAGATACTTAGCCAGTACCTGAAAACCCAGGGATGACAGACGCAGGCCATCTCTGGAAAGCCATCGCTGACATCACAAGCAAACAGATACTGAATTCCACGAGAGTGACACCAGCTACTTAAACCAATTGTTGAAGTCATTCATTTGTTGTTTGTATTGCGGTATCATTCTGGGTGACAGCAGTATACTGCTCAGGGCTACTGTCATACCTGCCTGGCCCACATCATCTGAGAGCTCCACCATGTTTCTTTTCATATAATCCGTGAAGGTGCATCTCAGGTCATTCACACACACACGGACAATGACAGCGTGATACTTGTAGTTGTTGTGGAGTGACCTGACTGGGTTTGTTATGTGTTGGATTCTGGCACCTGGTAGACAGCTGACTGTTGTCCCACTCACTAGGCTGAACATGGAGGAGGTATCTGTATGCCTCACTATTAGTTCACCTATAATTACTGTATCAGGCAAGGTGGTTGGCCTTTGGGGCTTAGGTTGAGGGGCACACTGTGTAGGTGGGATATGTGTCCTGTGGTTTGTGCTGTGTTGTGGTGATTGAGTTGGTGTCTGTCTTGGTCTCCGCTGTTTTGGTAAATGTCTACTGAGTGCCTCTGTGAAGGTGGGTGTGGTTATTGTTTGTATGTCATTTGCTGTTATAGTGGGTGTTCTGAAAGAGTATGTGTTCCATGCGGTGTGCTGCAGGTGTTGACCCTTCTCTTCTTGACCAGTTAGTCCAGTCTTCACTAGAGAGTGCATATCTTCCAATTCGGTGATATAGGGGTATCTCTCACAAGTCTGAGTGTTGGAAGTTTAGAGGATAGGGTTGTCTGTGTACATGAGACAGTTGCAACAGTGCCTCAGAATGCCCACGTGCACCAGGTTAATGGGCAAAAGCACAGAGAACTGCACTTTAATCATGCCAGGAGGGGTGGTCATAACTGCTAAGTACTGGAGCTAATTCCATGAGGAACTACTACTGCTTGTGGCTCTCAGGTGTGCTAGAATAATTCATAAAAAACCTGTTGAAGTGCAAAAGCTATTAGGCTATTTGAAGTGCAGGAAAGAAAGAACTAGCAAGATCTAACAGAAAACTGAAGGAAGACTGTCTGGCACCTGTAACAGTTTACCTCAGCTGTGCAGTTATCAGCACCTTTGGCTAATTGTCAGCTCAGTAAGCTCTGTATTGTATGCGATAACTGTGCAACATTGTAGTAGAAATAAGTAGATAGGCAGGGGTTCTAATCTCAATACTGACGTGTGTGTGTGTGTGTGGGGGGGGGAGGTGTGTATGTGTGAATCATATACTGTGTGTGTGTAAGACCATTTTGAGTTGTGTACCAACCTGTAAACCTCCCATCACCCTACTTTACTAGGCCTGCTGATGTCATTCACCTTAGAAGTACTGTGGGACTAGGTGAAATTATGTAAGCTCTGTGGTGTGTCTGATAACTGCCTAACACTATAGTAGAAATAACTAGATAGGTAGGGGTTCTAATCTCAATACTGGCAACTGTGTGTGTGTGTGTGTGTGTGTGACTTTGGGTGAAGATCATATCCTGTTTGGCTGATACCATTTTGACTTGTGTACCATTCATAAGTTCATAGGTAGGTACTAGGCTATCTGCCCGAAGGCATTTATAAGCCTAGCTGGAATATGTTGGCTTTCGCCGCCCCCTTAGATTAGCTCCCTGTGCCTCTGTCCAGCAGAGCCATTGAAGTGATCCGTGAGATAAACTTTCTGTTTCCCATCCACTCATCAAGGTTTCTCTTGAAGAGGGTTAGTGAAGAGCTCTGCCTAATGTGGATTGGAATCTTGTTCCAGAGCATGGGAAGTCTCTAGGACAGGAATCTCTGCCTGTTTACCACCTCCCAATGGCATTACTTTATACAGTGTGTTAATGGCATCTGCCTCACTTGCAGCATGTTAAACCATTGTGCACGCTATACCAGCCCTCTGTACAGATGTCTATGGAATATCTAGATGTTTGCAAACTATATGTGGTCTGTGTCCCTTGCCAATGCCCATGTATGTGATATTGTTGCCATATCAGCCACAGTGAGTGTAGTGACACACATGCCAGCATCAGGCATTATACCTGACTGAAACATCATGCCGATACAACGTCTGCTACATTATCACTTGTCCAGGCTTGTAGGAGCAATACATGAATCCACATCCTATTTCTGGTGGGTTATCTCACCATCCATGAAGGCATTCAGAACATTACGTGTTGTTAAGAGGTGGTGTATTATGTCCCATGCATATAATCTATGTGGGGCATGTCATGTGTATGTAGTAGTACAGTACATCAAGGTGGAAATGTAGGTTTACTAATCTGTCTATTGCCAACTGTGTTTGTTACTGTGTACACATCCCCTGTGTCAGTCCTTACTGCGTGTATGCAAAGGATATACCATTTTGACTTCCTGTTCCACCTGGTGAACTCAGAAATACAATCCACAAACCTGTCATACACAGTATCATGCAAGCCCTCATCAACTGCATCAGGGTTGAGCATATGGGAAAGAAATGGCAGGGCCAACAGATGTTGACAGATGAATTTTTTGCAGTAAATGTAATGGCTATGCTTGTGAGGGACCTGCTGACAGTACTGCAGTAACTTGTTCTGTATATATGAGCCTATGGTACTATACAACACTGAGCTGACATGTCTGAAGGCTACCTGTCTGTGACAAGGGGTATGTATGCAAGGTCACACTGTCTGACAACAATGTCCCTCACACACTGTTGCATGCATACACACCTGGCACATGTACATATAAAGTTGTACCTTGCCTATGGCACAGTCGGTGTATTCCCACTCTGCCATACTCCCTCTTGGGAATGTGTGCAGGGCCACAGCCTGCAGACACCTGGAACACAAACAAAATACAGCATGTCAGACTACATTCAGTCAGTGGTACTAACAGTAATAATGCATCCTGGCTAATAAGGTACATACACCTGTATGTGTACCCATAACAAATGCAAGCAGGCAGCACCATATATAGTATTACATAGCTACACTGTACTATATTCATCCTGTGCATCAGATCCATAGTAGCATGTCCCCGCATTGATGGTATGGATGACAGGGATGTGGCACAGGTTTCACCATATGCATAGAGTGTGGTGTGGGTTTGCCAAAGGCCTAGGCTGGGCCATATGGTTGCCATCATATGTGTGTTTGTGGTGTGTATTCATTAAATAGGCTGTGCAGAGGTGGTGTGTGTGTGTGTGTGTGTGTGTGTGTGTGTGTGTGTGTGTGTGTGTGTGTGTGTGTGTGTGTGTGTGTGTGGAGTTGACTTGTCTGATGGTGATGTGTGTATGTTTGTATGCACACAGTCATGCCATGTGGCCACCCTGCACAGGGGTAGTTTGGACAGCTGTGGGCCGTACATGGCAGGATATACAGTTCACCATCTCTGGCCACGGACACAGGAACTGGTCCTGCCAGGGATCTCATTGGCACCACCAGGGCCAAATCCGGATGCAGTACTACTCCCCGATGGTGACTGCTGTCTGTTGGATCCACGTCCCTGTTGGGACCAGCCAGGACCACGTGCCCATGGCCTGCTGCGTTGTGGCATGGACAGCACACCCCCTTCAGTAGTGCTGGTGGTACTGCCACTACTGGAACGTGATGGTGCATGGCCACTTAGACTCTCAGCTGATCGTGGTGCTGCCCTACATCCACGTGGCTGTTAGCCATCCCCTGCCAAAAGCTCAAGCACAGATATTTCATGGTCAAGGAGTGCCAAGGTCTCCCCCCACTGTCTATCCATGACGTCAGTGCAGTCACGGGTGGCCGCAGTGAGTTCACAAATATTGCCATGGACACCAGGGATGTGCTCATGCATGACCCTGCATATATGTCTGGTGTTACATTCGTTACATGCCTGTGCCTCCATGACAGCCCGAAACATGTGTCTGGTGACTGCTGCTTTGGCAGTTGCAACAGGGGCATGATGGGCTGCAATCCTCCTCTGAGCACCCCTGCCCATCTGCCTGTGTGGGACCTCGCCAGCACTCTGGCTATGGCTAGTGCCTGCACCCTCACTTGCCATAGTCATCACACTAGCCTGTTCCATGCCACCACCTGTCAACTGTTCATTATCTGTGGCCACTGGTGACAGAGTATGTGTGGGCATTGTGACTGTGTACAGGGATGAGGTTGATAAATGTGGGATGCCAACCGATGGCACAGATTCAGCCCCTGACAGACCCACCTGTGCCTCAGTAGGAGCATCATCATGGACAAAGTCTGCAGAGACACTGACATCAAGATCAGAGTAGAAGGGACTGTGGTCACCATGTCCACCTGTGTGGAAAAACAACATATGTAAATTACTACCTGTACTATAAGGTTTGCTGGTACACACGCCCATACATACAGGTGAGGTGCCTCAAAAGCATTACACTGACCTCACATTAGCCAACTGGGGACATTCATGACACACAGTCAGACAGTAACGTACACACTCTGGACAGACCCGCAGCATCATGCAGTGCAGCTTTTTTCTCTTACTGTTATTACTAATATACACCTCTGGGATATGTGAGTGGTGTTAGCTGTTGATGGGCCTTCACCTAGCACACACTGCACCCATGTAAACTTTATTGCTGTTCACCTGTATAGCACTGTGGCAACTCCTACAGAACATACCTCTCAACTGTACAGAGTTTTGATGAATGTCTAGATGTCTGGCTCATATTTTTTGGTCTGTTCCCCATAGCACCTGTGTTTGTCTGATACATTACTGGGATGACCTGTGGAATGGAATGGTGCCACTAATTAATGTCATAATTTGAGGTGCAGACTGCATAACCTGCAGTACATGTATGTTAAAACAAAGGTGGTTATTCAAACAACTTCGCAAGCTTACAGTGGGTATAGTAAGTGTACACACCTCTGTTAACATGCCAGGATTTTGTGATATATCACGAGACCTCAGAAGTCAGTTCATAACATTTCCCTCATTTCATATTACCTCAATCACGAGTAACATATGGTAAATGCAATAGGTACAATAGGCTGGTTGCATGAGTGTGCACACCCTTAAAGTAATACTTTGTTAAAGCACCTTTTGATTTAATCACAGCATTCAGTCCTCTTGGGAAGGTGTCTATCAACATGGCACATCTTGACTTGCCAATGTTTGTACACTCTCCCTTGCAAATCACCTCCAACTATGTCAGATTGCAAGGCATCTCCTGTGCACTCCCCTCTTTAGGTCACCCTGCATATTATCTATTGGATGTAGGTGTGGGCTCTGGCTGGGCCAGTGCAGAACATTGCATGTGTTCTGGTGAAGCCATCATTTTGTTGATTTGGATGTATGGTTTGGGCCATTGTTGTGTGGAAAGTGGAATTCCTCTCCATCCACAGCTATTGGCACCACAAAGGACTGGTGTTTGGAACTGTTCATAATCCCTCCACCTTGCCTACAGCCCTAGTTCTAGCTTGTGAACAGCAACCCGAAAGCAGGACACTGCTATCACCATGCTTCACCATGGAGGTGGTGGTGTTATGGTGATGTGCATTGGTGTTATTGTGCCATACAAACCTGTTAGAATTGTGGCCAAAGAGTTCAACCTTGGTCCCATATGATTGTAACATATTTTCCCGCTTGCTTTTTGGAGACCTGTTGTATTGCTTTCAGACTTTCTCCAGGCTTGGATATTGTTTGGTGTGATGAACTTCTGCCATCTTCCAACCTTACCCTGTAGGCGAGACATTTGGAGACCATGGAAGATTGTTGTCACATGTAGTTCACACCCAGTACTTGGCGAAGATTCCTGCTGCTCCTTCATTGTTGCTGTAGGGCTCCTGGCAGCCTCCCTGGCCAGTTTTGGTGTTGTATTCTCATAGAATTTGGAGGGATGTCCACTCCTTCACATTGTCACTGTAGCCCCATATTTTCACCACCTATATGTAGTGCTGTGGAAATGTTTTGGTACCTTTCTCCAGGCTGATACATCTCAAAGATGTGGTCCCTTAGCAGCTTCATCAGCTCTATGCGGACCATGGCTGTTGCTGTAGCAACTGGGTATATGTTAGGATAATCCTGGTAGGACAGCTGACAGTTATTTGCTGTCAATGAAAGAGTCTCTGTAATTGATGGCAGGTGTGTACCCAATAAGATGTAATGCTGTAGTTATATAGAAAGTTGCATCAACACAGTATTAGCTTCAGCCTGTGCACACATATGCATCTAGGTTGTTGTACGATTATGTGCCATAATTGTTCCTATAACAGATTTGTTTGCTTTACAATTGAATTGTACAGGTTATAGGTCACATGACAGGTTGGCAGGATTTTGAAATCATCCCTTGTGCTCTCATGTTTGTATATCACAAATACCTGGCATTCTAACAGGTGTGTACACCAGTTGTATGCACTGTATAACACTAAATTATGCAATATGACCCTAGTTTTTGACCTTTGTCCCCCCATTTTGTCAGTCTTTTTCCAGATGTCCTGCAATGTGACATCTCCTGCAAATAGACCCCTGTGATGACCACCGTGATGCAATGCAGTAAACACCACCACAACTGAGCATGCAGATATTGCCCAGTGGCTGAGTGTAACAGTTATGTGCATGGTCACATGCACGACCTTCACATGCCTAGGGTACTGGTGAGCTACAACAGGAAAATCTCATACTTACCGGCTTCAGGCTGCTGTCCCACATGTAGACCAGAGGGACCTATGTAGTAGTGGGGGAGAGGTATTGTCAGCAGATAACATATGGCATTGGTACAAGATGAATGCTACGTTTCTGCACAGGTACAGTGCACACTATGAAATCACACAATTTGCTGTCCTTCACCATAGATGTGCACTTGTGTGCATTACTAAACCCCACCCACTAATCCATTTTGCACTGACATATGCATCTAGAGACTCTCTAGAAGACAGTTTCACTGCTACCTCATTACATTGATGTGCACTTTGGCCTTAACTGCACTCTCCTCGCCTGTTGCCTGAGTGCCACCCACCTTCACCACTGGTGTTTCACATGTTTGATGTGTGGGAGCTACCCCAAGGTTGGCAAGGAGGTCTTCTGTTGCTGTAAGTGAGGCCTGTGTGGCTGGACCCCCACCGGTAGCAGTACAGTCCCTTGCTACAGCAGCAGCCCTTTGCCGGGCACGACGTATCAGGTCAGTTGCTCTATGCCTGACCTGATCGTATGTTCGTCCATGTTGGCCTAAGATGTTCACTCTGTTGACAAGATCATCCAACAGGGCAGTCCGATCCCGCAGATTTTGCTGGCTACTGCCAAAAAGAACAGCATACTGTGTTATTACAGCTTTGGTGTTGGCTGCTGTCTCTGCAGCAGTGTATGCTGGTTACCTCTGCATGATACCTGGAAGACATAAACAGAGAAGCACATCACAGGACTGCAGATATTGCCCAGAGTTCTTTACAGAGCCAGCACATGAATATTGCCTGTTGTTAGCCACCACTTACAAACACATCATACCCGTGTACCTAGCAGCACTGTATGGACATGCATTGTACTCTTTGTCCTGATGTGTCATGTTTCCCCCAATGAGGGCCAGTACATTGCATAAACCACTATTCATCATTGACATTTGTGTAGAGGGATGGCAGTGGTCATGTTCCTTGCAAATGGGATGTCAGTGGTGCTCAGGCTTTGCTTGCATACAGTGTGTAATGGAGCTGGAAACATATGTCTGAGTTCATGTAGGATGCAGACAGGAATGTTATCAGGCCCCAAAGGACTTGCTTTTGTTAACTTTGATTAGGCAGTTTGCACCTGATCCATGATGATGAGGGGAGGGGTGCATGTGCTTTGCAGATCCACCTATACTGATGGTGAGCCGGGGGGGGGGTGATGTTTGCCCTAAACCTGTCTGCAGCAGTTTGGCTGTAGCTATGGTGTGTGTGTATGTGGTGTGATTGACCACCATTACAGGGTGAGTTGGATTGTTGCCTCTGAGACTGCAGACATATGTGAAGATGGCCTTGTGATTGCCCGTAGTGGATGTGCCCAATTTGTACTCATAGTTAGCCTTACAGTAATCCACCTGCGACCTAAAATGCTCATTCAGTCAAAGGTTGACATACTGTCCAGTTGGTGCATGATCCTTCTTTGCCCTGTACAGCCAGTATAGCATCTCACTATGTGCTTTGTGCATTGCTGCTGTCCAGCAAAGGGGATTACTCTAATTTGGTGGAGACAGGTTTTACAAGTAAGGTATTGCTGAGGCCATACAGCTATGTGGGTGGTCATATATCAGTTTGTCGTAGGCATGGACACAAGGTCATAACACAGTTGGACACCTCTCCAACTTCAGCGTGATACCCATGCTTATTCTAGTACCCATGTCTGTGTCAGAGCAATGTAATAACCATTAGCTGTAGAAGTGTAACTCTGTTGGATGCACAGAAACTAAGATTACACACGTGTACAACATGTACAACTTATTTACCTGATGTTTTGCATCCCATGTCAGTTATGAGGCAGCCAGGTACACCTACCCATACATACATACCCTCAGGTAATATGTGCTATACATTTCTGTTCTATGTCAGTATGACACACAGTAATTACGCTCTTGCTGCTCAGTCATTCATGTTAACCTGTTAGGGCAGGGCATCTTGAGGACACTGCACATACATGGTGGGCTATGGGCCAAAATTAGTAGCACTTTCTTCATATTGCTGTAATACACATACGTCATTTGATAGTACAGTAGCCTTTGCATTCACAGGCATATTCTGGAGGATGTCTGACTCTCATATGGCAGGCAGAGAGGAGAAAGGCTAGGAGTGTGGTAGTGAGGGTAGGAACTGTTAATGTTGTGAGTATGACTGGTATGGGGACAGAGCTAGCTGATATGATGAACAGAGGAAAGGTGGATATATTGTGTGTGCCAGACACCAGATGGAAGGGGTGTATGGCTGTGTGTATCGGAGTTAGGTACAAATAATTCTTTCATGGTGTGTATGGGAGGGGAACTAATGTAGAGGTTAACCTGAAGAAACATTATGCCAATAATGTTTGTGGAGGTGATAAGAGTGTTGGGTAGAGTGATGTTTAGGATGCTGGGAATTGATGTAATGATGACACTTGTTAGTCCATATGCTTCGCTAATTGTGTATGTGATGAATGAAACAGCCATACTTTGGAGTGGTTGGATGAAGTGGTGATGAGTGTACCCAAGGGTGAGAGAGTGGTGATTGGAGCAGATTTCAATGGGCATGTTGGTGAAGGGGACAGAGGAGATGTGGAAGTGATGGGTAGGTATGGTGTTAAGCAAAAGAATGCAGAAGGTGAGATGATGGTGGAGTTTGCAAAAGAGGTTGGACATGGCTGTGGTGAATACAGAGTTTTACAAGACCGAGGGGCATAGGGTAAAGAGTGGCGGAAGATGCACACATGTGGATTATCTCCTATGCAGGTGGGCCTGTTTGAAGGGGATTGGAAACTGTAAAGTGGTGACAGAGGAAAGTGTAGTTAAGCAGCATGGAATGTTTGTCTGTGGGATGACGGTGATCAAGAAGAGGGGGAGGAGTGTGAGGGCAGCACCATGGATCAAATGGTGGATACTGAGAAAGGGTGATTGTGAGGTTGAGTTTAGTGAAGAGTTAAGACAGGCAGTGGGTGGCAGTGAAGAAAATATCTGGGTAACTACATCCGAGCTAGTAAGGGAGATGAGTAGAACGGGGCTTGGTGTGACATTTTATTTATTTATTTATTAGCATTTGTTGACCGTGAAGATCCACTGGGTCAAAGACCCATTTTCAGTGGAGGCCCAGGGAGAAAAGCTCCTCAGAGTATTACAATAAGATATAAAGTGTTACAAAAAGAGATAGTTTAACATAAGATTTAACAGTATTACAAATATAATAATACATTTTACAATTTACAAATGTATAGGCTTGCATTGATAATGCATTAGGAAAACATTACATAGGTTAAGATGTTACGATAGTGGAAACACCTGGATTTTGATGCAGTAAATTAATTTGCAAACAGTGTAGTTTATTTTTGTGATTGGCTAGTGTACTTAACATATACCAGTCTAGAAGTCTGTGTTGTGTGTTTTGTTTAAGGAGGTTTGCTTCTAAGGCATGAGTAGGAAGGATTATTTAGATAATGAGTTTTTATGGCTTCTTTGAATTTTTTTGGATGGTCAGTTTGTGTTAATTCGGATGGTAACATATTCCATAGTTTGGCAACTGAATGGGAGAACAGACATTGTCTGGCTCTTTTGTTTGGTTTTGTAACAGAAAGCATGTGCTTACAGGAAGATTTTAGTGTTCTTGTTGGGGTGTAGGCTTGTAGGAGTGAATCAAGCTGTGCATTGATTAGGTTTACTGATTAGCTTGTCGGCTAAAGTTAGTTGGGTGTAGTGTAGATGGGAAAATTTGAGCTATTTTAGTTTGGTAATTGCTTGGCAGTGATGAGTGCAGTGTGGTTTTTCGGAGGCGAATTTGATTGCAACAGAAATGTAGTTTGTTACTGAGGGTTGTGTGTAGATTGGTAAAATAGCAGTACCATATAGAAGGGAGGGGATGAGTAGGGTATTGGCTAATTTTGATTTGGTGAATTTATCCACATAGTTTGTGTCTATATTGTTGGCCTAATCTGAAGTGGGTTTTCTTTACTGCATTTAAGATGTGCGGTTCAAAAGTGAGTTTGTTGTCTATTGTTAATCCTAGTAATTTAGCTGTTTTCACTAGTTCTATTTATGTGCCGCCCTTTGCAAAGATTTTGAAGCCAGGGTCAGGTGGTTTTGCTGAGAAAAGTAAAAGTTTAGTTTTTCTGGGGTTTAGCATAAGTTGTGTGTTGATAAGCCATGATTCGATGGAGGTAAAAGCCTGTTGTGTGACTGTGAGAAGATCAGAGAAGGTCTTAGAGGAGGCTATCAGAGTTGAGCCGTTAGCATATTGGACATGATTCTGGATATGGGGGGGGCTTTGTGCAGATCATTGATGAAAACATTAAACATTAGAGGACCTAAAATTGATCCTTGTGGTACTCTTATATTGTTGGGTTGGTAAGTGGATTGTACATTTTGCCACCTTACTGACTGTTCCCTGCTTTGTAGGTAAGAGATGAACCATTCTAGGGATTTTGGGGAGCAGCCTAGTTTTGATAGTTGACTTATTAGCTTAGTATGTGACACTATGTCAAAGGACTTAGATAGATCTAGTAGGATAACTTAGGTATGATGACCAGCATCTAGGGCTTTGTTGGTAGTGTCAGTGAAGGAGAGCAAGGCAGTGATAGTGCTATGCCCTGGACGAAACCCATGTTGGGTGGGGGATAGAAGAGCTTTCCTAGTTAGGTGTTTAGCTAGTTGTGAGTGGACACATTTTTCCAAGATTTTTGATAGTGGGGAGAGTATAGAGATGGGGCGGTAGTTAGAAAGATCATGAGAGTTTCCTCCTTTATGTAAAGGGGAAATTATATATTTTTTCCTTAGGAGGGGAACGTATGATTCTGAGAGTGAGCGATTTATGAGAATGGTAACTGGGTATGCTATTGCTGTAGCTGCTAGCTGCAGGTATTCAGGGGGATGATTATTTGCAGATAGTGAGCAAGGTTTGAGTTGTTGTAAGAGTTTCAAGACCTGGGAGGTGGGTACAGGTTGGATAGAGAAGGAGTTTGCTGGTGGAATATTGGTGTGATCTGAAAGGGAGGGGGTGTGTTTAGTAGGTAGAGGCAGGTGGGTATTAGGGCTTGATGGGCTACCTTTGAGTAGATTTTGAATGGTAGAGATGAAATGGGTAGTTTGTGTAGTTTTGGGGATGTGTTACTAGTATCCAGTCTAAGGTAGATTCAGAGTATGTTGATAGACCATGGGTAGGGGTAGTGATGAGTTGAGTAAAAATATGAAGGTTTATGATGTATGCAGGGGAGGGGCTAAGTTTAACCAATTAATGTTGGTATCTCCTAGAATAACAGTTTCATGCAGTATATTCTGATTAATCCAGGATAGAAAGTCTTTGAGTATGTGGATATTGTGGCCTGGGGGAATATAGATTACAGCTATGCATATTTGTTTGTTTCTATTTATGTGAAGGGATGTGAGTAGGAGTTCTAGGTTTTCGAAAGTGGGGAGGGGTTTTGTATAGGTAGTCATTTGTAGTGAGTTTTGATAGATTAGTGCTACACCACCACCTTTTTTATGCAGTCTGTCTGAACAGATTATATTATAACCAGGAGGGAGAATTTCAGTGTCAGCTATGTGTGGTTTTAGCCATGTTTCTGTTACTGCAATAATATCTGGGGTGTGTGTAGATAGCCAGGTGTGGAATTCAGTTATTTTATTGCAGATACTACAAGTTTTTATTGTTGTTAGGAGAAGTGTATGGTTGGATGTGTGATTCTGTAGAGTAGTGGTGGATGTATGGATGTGGTGATGTGACTGGTATGCTGGTGTATTAATATGAGTTGGCCCAGGGTTTGGATGGATATCTCCACACTATGTTAATATGTGGAGTAGGTACAGTTTGATGTGGGTCTATTGTGTAAGGGTGGTGGGTATGTAGTATAATACTAGACATAATTTAAACTTAGTGTTAGGCAGTAGTAGTTTAAATTTATATGTGGTGATGGTGTTGGTTGATATTAGAGAGGGAGAGATATTAGAGTAACAAAGTCTGTTTAGTTTTATAGGAAGGGTTTGTGTGCCAAAAGTGGTTGGTGGGGGGTTTAAGGTGTTATGTATGGATGTATTTTGTGTTAGTAAGAATAGAATTAGAATATGGACCATGCAGGAAGTAATATTAATTAGGTGATGATGTGTGAGAGGTGGAGGGGCCATAGTGATTGAGGAGTTAATTGGGTGTAGGAAAATTGGATTAATCTGTTTGCAGAGGTGGAGGGAGATAATTGGGTAATGCAAGAGAAAGGGTGGAGTTGATGATAGAGATAAATGTAATGAGCTTAGGGGTGGGTGAGAATGGGGGTAGGGTAGAGGAGCGAAGTGAGCCCAGAGCGGAGGGCGAATGGAGTGGGCTGAGCTGGCCTGCAGAGATGAGGAGAGAGAAGAAAAGCTATCTCCAACAAAGCAAACCTGAGAGAAATTGTTTGGTGGGTACAAACAAGTAACTACAAATTGTTTTTATACCTGGTAAAACATTTATAAAGTCTGCTGAGTACACTTCTAGACAAATATAAAAGAGTGTAATAGGAGAAAAAGAATAGTTAGGAGGTGAGGGGTTATACTGAGGGACAGGAGCAAAGGACACACACCAGGGGGTGATGGCAGAAAAAGAGAGGGGCAAAAGCCACTGACAAAAATGTGGAGGTCAACACGTTAGATAGGGCAATATGAAAGGAAAGAGAAAGAAATGGCAGGGGAAGTGGAAGAGAGAAAGTATGGGTGAGTTCCCTTATAGCAGCGTGCTCCAAAAATAAAACGCCTACAGTTATATCCTAGAGAAACTGGTACAGAAAAAATGTATAATGTATATATCACAAAGTTCACATAAAATTCTTATTGTGGTAGGAGGGTGAAGGTGTTCCAAAGAGGCTGTGCTTTCCAATACCCATCCACAGAAAGAGATTAGTAAGGGATAGTGGTACTGATTCAGGAATTAACAGCTGTTTATCTACACTACGATTTGCACAGAGGAAGGAGAACAAGGAGACCTGGTGGTGGAATGAGGAGATACAGGGGAATATACCAAGAAAGAGGTTGGCGAAGGAGAAGTGGGATTGTCAGACAGATGAAGAAAGACAGGAGTATAAGGAGATATGGTGCATGGCAAAGAGAGTGATGGCAAAGTCTGAGGATGGGGCATCTGAAGGGTTGTATGCAAGGTTGGACACCAAGGATGGAGAATAGGACCTATACCAATTGGCTAGACAGAGGCACGTAGCTAGGAGGGATGTGCAGCAATTAAGGCTGATAAAGGATAATGCTGGAAATGTACTCACAAGCGGGGAGAGTGGGTAGACCAGATGGAAACAGTACTTTGATGGGCTGTTGAATAAAGAGAATGAGAGAGAGAGAGAGAGAGAGAGAAGGTTGGATGATGTGGGTATGGTGAATCAGGAGGTGCAAAAGATTATCATGAAGGAAGTAAGGATATGAAGAGGTTTAAGAATGGAAAGGCTATTGGTCCAGATGACATACCTGTGGAAGCATGGAGGTGTTTAAGAGAAATGGCAGTGGTCTTTTTAACCAGACTGTTTACTGTAATCTTGGAAAGTGAGAGTATGTGTGAGGAGTGGATAAAATGTGTTTGAGTACTGATTATGAGAATATGGGTAGTGTGTAGAGCTGTAGAAACTACAGAGGGATAACACTGATCAGTCACAGCATGAGGTAATGGTAAAGGGTGGTGTAAGCTAGGTTAAGAAGGGAGGTGAGGATTACTGATCAGCAGTATGGTTTAATGCCAGGAAAGAGCAGTACATAGGCAATGTTTGCTCTGAGAGGATTAATGGAGACATACAGAGAAGGTTGGAAGTAGTTGTGTTGTGTCTTTGTGGACTTCGAGACAGCATATGACAGGATGCCTAGAGAGGAGTTGTGGTATTGTATGAGGACATCAGGAGTGGCAGAGGAATCCGTAAGAATGTTGCAGGATATATACAAGGCTAGTAAGACCATGGTGAGTTCTGAGTTGGGAGTGACAGGTGTGTTTAAGGTGGAGGTGAGAGTACATCAGGGATCAGCTATGAGCCCTTTCTTATTGGTAGTGGTGATGGACAGGTTGACAGACATGATCAGACAGGAGAGGTTGTCAGACATGATCAGACAGGAGTCCCCATAGACTGTGCTGTTTGCAGTTGATATTGTGGTCAGTAGTGAGAGTAGGGAACAGGATGAGGAGAACCTGGAGAAGTGGATTTAGGGTCTAGAGAAAGAAGGAATGATGGTCAGCAGGACTAGGACAGAATATATGTGTGTGAATGGGAGGGAGGATAGAGGAATGAGAGGATGCAGGGAGTACAGTTTGCAAAGGTGGATAGGTTTAAATACTTAGGAATAACAGTTCAGAGTAATGGCAAGTGTAGGGGAGAGGTGGAGAAGAGAGTACAGCCAGGATGCAGGTGGTGGAGAAGAGTGTCAGGAGTGATTTTTGACAGACGAGTACCATGGATAGGGAAGGTCTACAAGAGAGTAGTGAGGCCAGCTATCTTATATGGGTTGGAGACAGTGGCACTGAAAAAAAGCCACAAGTCAGAACTGGACGTAGCAGAGTTACTGATGATAAGATTTGCACTGGGTGTGATGAGGGTGGACAGGATTAGGACTATGTATGTTAAGGAGTCAGCCCGGGTTGGACAGCTTGAGGACAAAGCCAGAGAGTGGGAAGGATAAGGCTGCCAGGTAAGAGGAAAACAGGAAGGCCTGAGATAAGGTGTATTTATGTGGTGATAGTGGACATGCAGATGGTTGGTGTGACAGAGCAAGATGCAGAGGACTGGAATACATGGAGACAGATAATCTGCCATGGCGACCCCCTAACGGGAACAGCCAAAAGAAAGATAAGGTGATGTTGTAATGTCAGTGTTCACAGGTTTCCAATTATTTGACGGATATAACACAACTCTTCATGAAATGACTACAAATATGAGGCACACATGGTCAGTGTGCATAACACTGAACAGTTGAGTGGTACGAGCTCAGTATAGCACATGCAGTTCAACACAGGCAGCCGCGACAGTATTTCAGTATAGAAATACCCTGTATAGGTCCATCACATTTCTGAGAGAAACATGTATATATCATATTTGTATTCACACTTAACATGTGGATATCTACAACATCCCAGTAGCTGGCCTAGCATTGTCACAATCAGTATTGTTCAACAGACACTCCAGTAGTGGTCATATGTGAGCCATTCTTTCCTGTTTGACATACCTGTTTTTTTTCGGTTCGGTTGGTAAAATTCTTCACTGTGTGTGTGTTTTTGTGTGTGTGTGTGTATGTGTGTGTGTGTTTTTGTGTGTGTGTGTGTGTGTGTGTCTGTCTGTCTGTCTGTCTCTCAGACAGATGTAGGATATACATCTGTTTTGCATAGGCAGCAGCTTGCCTTTTGTAGGTAATGCTCATGAGCAGCTGATGGCCTGTGCACCAGTTGGAGTCCCCCACTTGCTAATTGCATGTAGACCAGCTGTGGTATCATTCCTATACCCAATAGCGTGGAAACACACTCCTGTAACTGAGTACTTCATGTGGGCATTGCACCTTTTCCTTGCTTGTGAGGAGGACTTCATGGAGGTGTGTGACAAACAGCATCACAGAGGGTAGTTGGAAGTACCTCTTACAACAAACACCGTGGAGACAGCCCAACAAACTGGGGGAGAATGTTCCAGACATAGGGACAGAATGTAAGTATTGCTGTTATACAGTTGAAGTAATGCTAGTTTGACAGGGTTTGTGTGGATATGGCTGCTCTGTGTGATTTTAAGTCCGAAAGTGTTATGTGGTTGACATAACTCTCAACTGTAGGGCTATTCGCAGACTGGCCAGAGTTTGGAGTCTTATATTTGGTGTGTTACTCACACATTTTGTGCCCTTGGAAATTCAGTAGCATACTCTGAGTATTGCAGTCAGTAAATGGTAACATCCATGTGTGTTTCTTGCCTCATATCCCTCAGAATAGATATGTTACAACAAACCCCGTTACATCAGCAACTTTCTCAGTTTATAACAGCAGTATGTCAAGAATGCCTCTGTGTTTGGGCCTCTGCCCCCCCAAGTATGTCAGGCTTTGTCCAGATGTTATGCAGTAAGAGGTGAATAGGTATGATATATCATTATGTAGTGACTTCATTCCTGATATCATCCCAGTGATGTATCTGACTGCCAGACATGTTATGTGTAGGAGGCCTTATATACGATGGGAAAGCCTGGACATTCTGTGGGACTCTGTACAGTAGAGAGGTATTTGCATTTCTGGCAATTGTTGACCAACTGTCAGGATTGTGTAGCAGTGTATTGTGAATGTGTTATTTGGCCTTTGTAGGGAGGGGGGGTAGATGTTAAGTGTTATGGGCCCTTTTCTATCTGACTTTGCATGCTGCTCCAGTTTCTGGTGCTCTATCAGCTGTATATGTTTGTAGGGGCAAACTGAGACCTGTCCCTTACCACAGTCTGGTGTCAGACTATACTGTGAATTGGACCATTATATGTAGGGGTAGTGTGTGAGTGGTAAACATGTTGAGATGTTTTTGTTCACACATTCCTTATAGTGTACTGTTCCTTTGGGTTACTGTTATGTCACCATGACTGTGGTTGAATTGTATGTGAGTATGCACTTTCACACTGGTGTCTGTTTTTCAGTGCTGTGACATCCCTGTAGTGCCTGATATATTTGCCAATACATGTGTAATTCCCCCTAGCAGGTTTGGGTTAGTGTTGTGTCAGTCTGACTGTAGTTTAGACAGTGCTTGGTGACGTGCTTAGCAGCTGAGTGTAGTTTCCCTAATGTGATGTTATGTCCAGATATTTGTAGGACATGATGTTGCTTGGCCCCCATAAGTGTTGTGTATTTCTGACACATCAGTGGGCTGATGTGAGGATTTCAGTCACTAACTAGTGGGAGGTAATTTAATGTTGGACTTGTGCTATTTCAGTGAATATATGTTAGGACAGACATGAGGGTATTACTGCAGCAACTGTGTCAGCTTATCTACTCCAGTATTTCAGATATGTCCCTATTTCCATGGCTTTCTCCCTTCACATTGTCAGGCCTGGCCAAGGTTCTTTACACTAAGGGGTTCTGAGGCTACCTCAGGACTGTCTGGATTGTTGCATTGTGTCCAGGTTTATTGCTCATATTTCTGGTCTGTTCCACAGATGCA